>NW_024380283.1:0-18975 GCF_016835505.1 Polypterus senegalus
TTCAAATGTGTTTCAATGGTTTCACAACATAGAGTTAAGACCGTGGGTTTCACTCAAAATTCAGTTTTTGTCCATTGAGGGTTTAAAGGGGTTTCAAAAGCTGAGTTTAGATGTGAAGTGCAATTTTAAAAAAAGTTGGAAACCATCCAAACAGTTCTAACCATAAGGAACTGGGAACTCATTTAAAACTGCTTTTCCAGAGTACTTTGACTTACACAGCATTAGAGTTGAAGGTAACCTTATTTCACCATAACTCTTTCAGGGCCTGAAATTTCTTTTGTTACTCTGGACGCCTTGTTTTCCAACAGTAACTGTTCAAAACATAGTTAGTTTTGTAAAAACTTTCCAGATGTATTTCAAGTGGTTTCACAACAGATTTTCCCATAATTTAACTCAATTCTAATTTTTGCCCAATGCAACTGTAGGAATTTAAAGGAGTGGAATGTGAATTGAACATTCTGAAAACAGTGGGAAAACCTATCCAAACAGTTTAACCATAGGTTCGGATTTCATCATTTAGAACTGTGTTACAGAGTATTTTGACTTTCCACAGAGTTAGAGTTGTGGTAACCTGAAATCCATAACGCTGCTTCAAGGGCTGAAAATCACTTTGTGTAACACATGTGACGGTTGTTTTCCCAAGGATACTGTTCAAAAAATTATTTGTTAAAAACTATGTCAGTTTGTTTCAAGTGGTTTCACAACATTAAAGTGACTCATGAGTTACACTTAACAGTTTCCTTGCAAGTTATGGGATTTCAAAAAGGTAGGTTTAAGATTGAAGTGCACTTTGAAAACAGTTGTGAAACATCCAAACAGTTCTTAACCATAAGGGTACTGGGATTTCATCATTTAAAACTGCTTTCGGTATTTTGACTTTACACAGTCTAGAGTTGAAGGAAACTTATTTCACCATAACGCTAAACCTGAAATTTTTGTCAATTTGACGCCTTGTTTTACCTCAGTGAAACTGTTCAAACAGTTTTTTGAAAACTATAGTCAGAGTTTCAAGTGGTTTACATACAGAAGTTTAGACTCATTAAATTAACTCAACTTCTTCCAATGCAACTAATGAATTTCAAAGTTGAGTTTGAGAGATGTTGAATTGCACTTTGAAAACAGTGGGAAACCATCCAAACAGTTCTTAACCATAAGGCTGGGATTTCATTTTAGAACTGCTTTTACCAGAGTATTTTGATTTTACAGTTAGAGTTGAAGGTAACCTTATTTCACCATATGGTTTCAGGGGCCTGAAATTCTCTTTGTGTAGACATGTGTGACGCCTTGTTTTTCCACCAGGAAACTGTTCAAAACAGTTCATTTCTGTAAAAAACTATGTCGCAGATGTGTTTCAGAATGGTTTCACAACATAGAAGTTTAGACTCATTCAGGAATTTAACTCAACTTCAGTTTTTGTCCAATGCAACTCAATAGGAATTTCAAAAGTTGAGTTTGAGATGTTGAATTGCACTAGGAGAAACAGTGGGAAAACCATCCAAACAGTTCTTAACCATAAGGGTACTGGGGATTTCATCATTTAGAACTGCTTTTACCAGAGTATTTTGACTTTCCACAGAATTTAGAGTTGAAGAGTAACTTGGAAATCACCATAAGCAGCGTTTCAAGGGAATGAAAATCACTTTGTGGCACACATGTGTGACGGCTTGTTTCCACCAGGATACTGTTCAAAACAGTTTATTTCTGGCAAAAAAACTATGTCACAGATGTGTTTCAGAAATCAGTTTCACAACATAAGTTAAGACTCAGTGAGTTTCCCGCTCAACTTCAGTTTTTGTCCATTGCAAGTTAATGGGGCTTTCAAAGCTGAGTTTAAGATGTGAAGTGCACTTGAAAAGTGGTTGGAAACCATCCAAACAGTTCTTAACCATAAAGGGAACTGGGGAATTCATCATTTAAAACTGCTTTTACCAGAGTACTTTGACTTTACACAGCGTTAGAGTTGAAGGTAACCTTATTTCACCATAACAGCGTTTCCAGGGCCTGAAATTCTCTTTGTGTACACATGTGTGACGCCTTGTTTTCCACCAGGAAACTGTTCAAAACAGTTCATTTCTGTAAAAAAACTATGTCGCAGATGTATTTCAAGTGGTTTCACAACATAGAAGTTTAGACTCATTAAATTTAACTCAACTTCAGTTTTTTTTGCCCAATTCTGCAACTCAATAGGAATTTCTAAAAGTTGAGTTTGAGATGTTGAATTGCACTTTGAAAAACAGTGGAAAACCATCAAACAGTTCCTAACCACTTAAGGTTACAGGGGATTTCATCATTTAGAACTGCTGTTGCAGTATTTTGACTTTCCACAGAGTTAGAGTTGTAGGTAACCTGAAATCACCATATAGCAGCGTTTCAAGGAGCTGAAATCACTTTGTGCGCACACATGTGTGACGGCTTGTTTTTCCACCAGGATACTGTTCAAAACAGTTATTTCTGTAAAAAACTATGTCACAGATGTGTTTCAAGTGGTTTCACAACATAGAAGTTAAGACTCATTGAGTTTCCTCAACTTCAGTTTTGTCCATTGCAAGTTAATGGGGATTTCAAAAGGTGAGTTTAAGATGTGAAGTGCACTTTGAAAAACGGTTGAAACCATCCAAGCAGTTCTTAACCATAAGAGGTACTGGGGATTTCATCATTTAAAACTGCTTTTACCAGTATTTTGACTTTACACGGCGTTAGGTTGAAGGTAACCTTATTTCACCATACTTGGCGTTTCAGGGCCCTGAAATTTATAACTGTGTACACATGTGTAGCTATGCTTGTTTTCCACCGGAGGCTGTTCAAAACAGTTCATTTCTGTAAAAAACTATGTAAGCAGATGTATTTCAAGTGGTTTCACAACATAGAAGTTTAGACTCATTAAATTTAACTCAACTGATTTTTTGCCCAATGCAACTCAATAGGAATTTCAAAAAGTTGGAGTTTGAAGGATGTTGAATTGCACTTTGAAAAACAGTGGAAACCATCAAACAGTTCTTGACCATAATACTGAGGATTTCATCATTTGCACTTTTTACCAGAGTATTTTTGACTTTCCACAGAGTTAGAGTTGAAGGTAACCTGAAATCACCATACTTAGCGTTTCAAGGGCTGAAAATCACTTTGTGTACACATGTGTGACGGCTTTTTTCCACCAGGAAACTGACTAAAACAGTTCATTTCTGTAAAAAACTATATGTCGCAGATGTGTTTTAAGTGGTTTCACAACATAGAAGTTAAGACTCATTGCGTTTACATAACTTCAGTTTTGCCCAATGCAACTCAATGGGAATTTCAAAGGTGAGTTTGAGATGTTGAAGTGCACTTTGAAAACAGTGGGGAAACCATCAAACAGTTCTTAACCATAAGGGTACAGAGTGAGGTCATCATTCAGAACTAGCTTTTACCAGAGTACTTTGACTTTACACAGCCGTTAGAGTTGAAGGTAACCTTATTTCACCATACTTAGCGTTTCAGGGCCTGAAATTCTCTTTGTGTACACATGTGCTGACGACGCCTTGTTTTCCACCAGGAAACTGTTCAAAACAGTTCTTTTCTGTAAAAACTATATCGCAGATGTGTTTCAAGTAGTTTCAACATATAGAAGTTTAAGACTCATTAAATTTAACTCAACTTCAGTTTTTGCCCAATTCAACTCAATAGGAATTTCAAAGTTGAGTTTAGGATGTTGAATTGCACTATAAGAAACAGTAGGAAACCATCAAACGATTCTTAACCATAAAGGGTACTAGGGATTTCATCTTTTAGAACTCACTTTTAGAGTATTTTGACTTTCCACAGGTTAGAGTTGAAGGTAACCAAATCTCCTGCTAACGTTTCAGGGCTGAAAATCTTTGTGTACACATAGTGGACCTTATTTGTCCACCAGGAAACTGTTTGAAAACAGTTCATTTCTGTAAAAACTATGTCGCAGATGTGTTTAAGTGGTTTCACAACATAGAAGTTTAGATTCATTAAATTTAACTCAACTTCAGTTTTTTGTCAATGCAACTCAATAGGAATTTCAAAGTTGGAGTTTGAGATATTTGAATTGCACTAGGAAAACAGTCGGGAAAACCATCCAAGCAGTTCTTAACCATAGGGTACTGAGGATTTCATCATTTGGGAGCTGCTTTTACCCAGAGTATTTTGACTTTCTAGGTTAGAGTTGAAGGTAACCTGAAATCACCATACTTGTACGTTTCAAGGGCTGAAAATCACTTTGTGTACACATGTGTGACGTGACCACCAGGATACTGTTCAAAACAGTTTATTTCTGTAAAAAACTATGTCACAGATGTGTTTCCAATGATTTCACAACATAGAAGTTAAGACTCAGTGAGTTTCACTCAGCTTCAGTTTTTTGTCCATTGCAAGTTAATGGGGCTTTCCAAAAGCTGAGTTTAAGATGGCAGAAGTGCACTTGAAAAACAGTTGGGGAAACCATCCAAGCAGTTCTTAACCATAAGGGGAACTGGGGGCTAGTCATTTAAAACTGCTTTTACCAGTACTTTGACTTTACACAGCATTAGAGTTGAAGGTAACCTTATTTCACCATATAGCGTTCAGGGCCTGAAATTCTCTTTGTGTACACATGTGTGGCCTTGCTTGTTTTTCCACCAGGGAAACTGTTCAAAACAGTTTCATTTCATGAAAAACTATGTAAGCGATGTATTTCAAGTGGTTTCACAACATAGAAGTTTAGACTCATTAAATTTAACTCAACTTCGGTTTTTGCCCAATACAACTCAATAGAATTTCTAAAAGTTGAGTTTGAGATGTTGAATTGCGCTTTGAAAAACAGTGGGAAAACCATCCAAACAGTTCTTAACCATAAAGGTTACTGGGGATTTCATCATTTAGAACTGCTGTTACCTGGAAATTATTTTGACTTTCCACAGAGTTAGAGTTGTAGGTAACACAAGGAAATCACCATAACTTGGCGTTTCAGGGCCTGAAAATAACTTTATGTACACATGTGTGACGGCTTGTTGCCCTGGGATACTGTTATTCAAAACAGTTATTTCTGCTTAAAAAACATGTCTGAATGTGTTCAAGTGGTTTCACAACATAGAAGTTAAGACTCATTGAGTTTCACTCAACTTCAGTTTTTTGTCCATTGCAAGTTAATGGGGATTTCAAAGGTGAGTTTAGGTCATGAAGTGCACTTTGAAAAACAGTTGAAACCATCCAAACAGTTCTTAACCATAGGGTACTGGGGATTTCATCATTTAAAACTACTTTTACCAGAGTATTTGACTTTACACAGCGTTAGAGTTGAAGGTAACCTTATTTCACCATACTTGGCGTTTCAGGGCCTGGAAATTCTCTTTACAGCGCATGTGTGACGCCCGCTTTCCACCAGGAAACTGTTCAAAACAGTTCATTTCTGTAAAAACTATGTATGAGATGTATTTCAAGTGGTTTTCACAACATAGAAGTTTAGACTCATTAAATTTAACTTCAACTTCAGTTTTTGCCCAATGCAACTCAATAGAATTTCAAAGTTGAGTTTGAGATGTTGAATTACTTACTTTGAAAAACAGTGGAAACCATCCAAACAGTTCTTAACCATAAGGTTACTGGGATTCATCATTTAGAACTGCTTTACCAGAGTATTTTGACTTTCCACAGAGTTAGAGTTGGAAGGTAACCTGGAAATCATATACTTGGCGTTCAAAGGGCTGAAAATCACTTTGTGTACACATGTGTGACGGCTTGTTTTCCACCAGGATACTGTTTAAAAAAGTTATTTCTGTAAACTATGTCACAGATGTGTTTCAAGTCTTTCACAACATAAGTTAAAGACTCATTGAGTTTCACTCCAACTTCAGTTTTGTCCATTGCAAGTTAATGGGGATTTCAAAGGTGAGTTTAAGATGTAGAAGTGCACTTTGAAAAACAGTGGGGAAACCATCCGAACAGTTCTTAACCATAAAATTTACTGGGATTTCATCACATTTAAAACTGCTTTTACCAGAGTACTTTGACTTTACACAGCGTTAGAGTTGAAGGTAACCTTATTTCACCATAGCAGCGTTTTCAGGGCACCCTGAAATTCACTTTGTGGCCACACATGTGTGACGCCTTATTTGTCCACCAGAGCTGTTCAAAACAGTTCATATCTGTAAAACTATGTATGCAGATCTATTTTAAGTGGACTTCAAAACATAGAAGTTAGAGACTCATTAAATTTAACTCAACTAGTTTTTGCCCAATGCAACTCAATAGGAATTTCAAAGGTGAGTGTGAGATGTTGAGATTGCACTTTGAAAAACAGTGGGGGAAACCATCAAACAGTTCTTGTGCCAAGGGTACTGGGGATTTCATCATTTTAGAACTGCTTTTACCAGGTATTTTTGACTTTACACAGCGTTAGAGTTGAAGGTAACCTTATTTCACTATACTTGGCGTTTCAGGGCTACAGAAATTCTCTTTGTGTGTAGACATGTGTGACGCCTTGTTTTCCACCAGGAAACTGTTCAAAACAGTTCATTTCTGTAAAAAACTATGTCGCAGATTTGTTTCAAGTGGTTTCACAACATAGCAGATAAGACTCATTAGAATTTAACTCAACTTCAGTTTTTGCCCAATGCAACTCAATAGGAATTTCAAAAGTTGAGTTTGAGATGTTGAATTGCACTAGGAGAAACAGTGGGGAAACCATCCAAACAGTTCTTAACCATAAGGGACTGAGAGTTTCATCATTTTAGAACTCGCTTTTACCAGAGTATTTTGACTTTACACAGAGTTAGAGTTGAAGGTAACCTGGAAATCACTTAGCGTTTCAAGGGCTGAAAAATCACTTTATTGTACACATGTGTGTATTGACTTGTTTCCCACCAGGATACTGTTCAAAACAGTTTATTTCTGTAAAAAACTATGTCACAGATGTGTTTTCAAGTGGTTTCACAACATAGAAGTTAAGACTTCCAGTGAGAGTTTTTACTCAACTTCGGATTTTTGTCATTGCAAAGTTAATGGGGATTTCAAAAGCTGAAGTTTGAGATATTAGTTGCACTTGAAAAACAGTGGGAAACCATCAAACAGTTCTTAACCATAAGGGGTACTGGGGATTTCATCATTTAGAACTGCTTTTACCAGAGTATTTTGACTTTACACGGCGTTAGAGTTGAAGGTAACCTTATTTCACCATACGCGTTTCAGGGCCTGAAATTCTCTTTGTGTACACATGTGTGGCCTTGTTTTCCACTGAAGCTATTCAAAACAGTTCATTTCTGTAAAACTATATGCAGATGTGTTTCAAGTGGTTTCACAACATAGAAGTTTAGACTCATTAAATTTAACTCAACTTCAGTTTTTGCCCAATGCAACTCAATAGGAATTTCAAAAGTTGAGTTTGAGATGTTGAATTGCACTATGAAAAACAATTGGAAACCATCCAAACAGTTCTTAAACATAAAGGGTACTGGGGATTTCATCATTTAGAACTACTTTTACCAGAGTATTTTGACTTTCCACAGAGTTAGAGTTGAAGGTAACCTGAAATCCACCCTTAGCGTTGTAAGGGCTGAAAATCACTTTGTGTACACATGTGTGACATTGTTTTCCTGGATACTGTTCAAAACAGTTTATTTCTGTAAAAACTATGTCACAGATGTATTTCAAGTGGTTTCAGCATAGAAGTTAAGACTCATTAAGTTTCACTCAACTTCAGTTTTTGTCCATTGCAAGTTAATGGGGATTTCAAAGGTGAGTTTAAGATGTGAAGTGCACTTTGAAAAACAGTTGAAACCATCAAACAGTTCTTGTCCATAAAATTACTTGGGATTTCATCATTTAGAAACTGCTTTTACCAGAGTACTTTGACTTTACACAGCGTTAGAGTTGAGAGGTAACCATATTTCACCATAAAGCGTTTCAGGGCCTGAAATTTCCTCTTGTGTACACATGTGTGGACCTTGTTTTTCCACCAGGAAACTATTTCAAACAGATTCATTTCTGTAAAAACTATGCTCGCAGATGTGTTTCAAGTGGTTTCACAACATTGAAGTTTAGACTCATTAAATTTAACTCAACTTCAGTTTTTACCCAATGCAACTCAAAAGGAATTTCAAAAGTTGAGTTTGAGATGTTGGATGCACTTTGAAAAACAGTAGGGAAACCATCAAACAGTTCTTATAAAGAAGGGTACTGAAGTTTCATCTTTTAGAACTACTTTTACCAGAGTATTTTGACTTTCCACAGAGTTAGAGTTGAAGGTAACCTGAAATCATACTGCTTGGCGTTTCCAAGGGCTGAAAAATCACTTTATGTACACATGTGTGACGCCTTGTTGTCCACCAGGAAACTGTTGAAAACAGTTCATTTCTGTAAAAACTATGCCAGCAGATGTGTTTTCAAGTGGTTTCACAACATAGAAAATTAAGACTCATTAAATTTAACTCAACTTCAGTTTTGCCCAATACAAGTTAATGGGGATTTCAAAAGTTGAGTTTAAGATGTATGAAGTGCACTTTGAAAACAGTTGGAAACCATCCAAACAGTTCATAACTATAAAGGGTACTAAGATTTCATCATTTAGAACTGCTTTTACCACCAGAGTACTTTGACTTTCACAGAGCGTTAGAGTTGAAGAGTAACCTTATTTCACCATAAAGCGTTTCAGGGCCTGAAATTCTCTTTGTGTACACATGTGTGACGCTGGCACCAGGATAACTGTTTCAAAACAGTTCATTTCTGTAAAAAACTATGTCACAGATGTGTTTCAAGTGGTTTCACAACGATAGAAGTTAAGACTCATTAAGTTTCACTCAACTTCAGTTTTGTCCCAATGCAACTCAATAGGAATTTCAAAAGGTGAGTTTAGATGTAAGTGCACTTTGAAAAAACAGTTGGAAACCATCCAAACAGTTCTTAACCATAAAGGGTACTGGGATTTCATCATTTAGAACTGCTTTTACCAGAGTATTTTGACTTTCTACAGCGTTAGAGTTGAAGGTAACCTTATTTCACCATACTTGCGTTTCAGGGCCTGAAATTCTCTTTGTGTACACATGTGTGACCTTGTTTTCCACCAGGAAACTGTTCAAAACAGTTCATTTCTGTAAAAAACTATGTCGCAGATGTGTTTCAAGTGGTTTCACAACATAGAAGTTTAGACTCATTAAATTTAACTCAACTTCAGTTTTTGCCCAATGCAACTCAATAGGAATTTCAAAAGTTGAGTTTGAGATGTTGAATTGCACTATGAGAAACAGTTGGAAACCATCAAACAGTTCTTAACCATAAGGGTACTGGGGATTTCATCATTTAGAACTGCTTTTACCAGAGTATTTTGACTTTCCACAGAGTTAGAGTTGAAGGTAACCTGAAATCACCATAAGCGCGTTTCAAAGGGCTGAAAATCACTTTGTGTACACATGTGTGACGGCTTGTTTTCCACCAGGATACTGTTCAAAACAGTTTATTTCTGTAAAAACTATGTCACAGATGTGTTTCAAGTGGTTTCACAACATAGAAGTTAAGACTCATTGAGTTTCACTCAACTTCAGGTTTTGTCCATTGCAAGTTAATGGGGATTTCAAAGGTGAGTTTAAGATGTGAAGTGCACTTTGAAAAACAGTTGGGAAACCATCAAAACAGTTCTTAACCATAAGGGTACTGGGGATTTCATCATTTAGAACTGCTTTTACCAGAGTACTTTTGACTTTACACAAGCGTTAGAGTTGAAGGTAACCTTATTTCACCATAACGCGTTTCAGGGCTTGAAATTCTCTTTGTGTACACATGTGTGACGCCTTATTTTCCACCAGGAAACTGTTCAAAACAGTTCATTTCTGTAAAAACTATGTGCAGATGTGTTTCAAAGTCAGTTTCACAACATAGAAGTTTAAGACTCATTAAATTTAACTCAACTTCAGTTTTGCCCAATGCAACTCAATAGGAATTTCAAAGGTGAGTTTGAGATGTTGAATTGCACTTTGAAAAACAGTGGGGAAACCATCCAAGCAGTTCTTAACCATAAGGGTACTGAGTGATTTCATCATTTAGAACTGCTTTTACCAGAGTATTTTGACTTTCCACAGAGTTAGAGTTGAAGGTAACCTGAAATCACCATAGCAGCGTTTCAAGGGCTGAAATTCTCTTTGTGTACACACATGTGTGACGCCTTGTTTTTCCACCAGGAAACTGTTCAAAACAGTTCTTTTCTGTAAAAACTATATCGCAGATGTGTTTCAAATGGATTCACAACATAGAAGTTTAGACTCATTGAATTTAACTCAACTTCAGTTTTTGTCCATTGCAACTCAATGGGGATTTCAAAAGGTGAGTTTGAGATATAAAATGCACTTTGAAAAACAGTTAGGAAACATCCAAACAGTTCTTAACCATATATAAGGGATACGGTTTCATCATTTTAGAACTGCTTTTACAGAGTACTTTGACTTTACAGCGTTAGAGTTGAAGGTAACCTTATTTCACCATACTTGGCGTTTCAGGGCCTGAAATTCTCTTTGTGTACACATGTGTGGCGCCTTGTTTTCCACCAGGAAACTGTTCAAAACAGTTCATTTCTGTAAAAAACTATGTCGCAGATGTGTTTTCAAGTGGTTTCACACATAGAAGTTTAGACTCATTAAATTTAACTCAACTTCAGTTTTTGCCCAATGCAACTCAATAGGAATTTCAAACGTTGAGTTTGAGATATTGAATTGCACTTTGAAAAACAGTGGAAACCATCAAACAGTTCTTAACCATAAGGGTACTGGGGATTTCATCATTTAGAACTGCACTTTACCAGAGTATTTTTGACTTTCCACAGAGTTAGAGTTGAAGGTAACCCTGAAATCACCATAGCGTTTCAAGGACTGAAAATCACTTTGTGTACACATGTGTGACGACTTGTTTTCCACCAGGATACTGTTCAAAACAGTTTATTTCTGTAAAAACTATGTCGCAGATGTGTTTCAAGTGGATTCAAAACATAGAAGTTAAGACTCATTGAGTTTCCACTCAACTTCAGTTTTTGTCCATTTACAAGTTAATGGGAATTTCAAAAGGTGAGTTTGAGATGTGAATGCACTTTGAAAAACAGTTGGAAACCATCCAAACAGTTCTTAACCATAAAGGGTACTAGGGATTTCATCATTTAGAACTGCTTTTACCCAGAGTACTTTTGACTTTACACAGCGTTAGAGTTGAAGGTAACCTTATTTCACCATAACGCGTTTCAGGGCCTGAAATTCTCTTTGTGTACACATGTGTGGCGCTTGTTGTCCACCAGGAAACTGTTCAAAACAGGTTCTTTTCTGTAAAAAACTATGCAGATGTGTTTAAAGCGGTTTCACAACATAGATAGTTAAGACTCATTAAGTTTAACTCAACTTCAGTTTTTGTCCATTGCAAGTTAATAGGAATTTCAAAAGGTGAGTTTAAGATGTTGAATTGCACTTTGAAAAACAGTGGGGAAACCATCCAAACAGTTCTTAACCATAAAAGGTACTGGGGATTTCATCATTTAGAACTGCTTTTACCAGAGTACTTTGACTTTCCACAGAGTTAGAGGTTGAAGGTAACCTGATTTCCACCATAACGCGTTTCAGGGCCTGAAATTCACTTTGTGTACACATGTGTGGCCTTGTTTTCCACCAGGAAACTGTTCAAAACAGTTTATTTCTGTAAAAAAACTATATTACAGATGTGTTTCAAGTGGTTTCAAAACATAGAAGTTAAGACTCATTGAGTTTAACTCAACTTCAGTTTTTGCCCAATGCAACTCAATCAAAGAATTTCAAAAGGTTGAGTTTGAAGATGTTGAAGTGCACTTGAAAACAGTGGGGAAACCATCGAAACAGTTCTTAACCATAAGGGTACTGGGGATTTCATCATTTAGAACTACTTTTACCAGAGTATTTTGACTTTACACAGCGTTAGAGTTGAAGGTAACCTTATTTCACCATAGCCTGCGTTTCAAGGGCCTGAAAATCACTTTGTGTACACATGTGTGACGCCTTGTTTTCCACCTGGAAACTGTTCAAAACAGTTTATTTCTGTAAAAAACTATGTCACAGATGTGTTTCAAGTGGTTTCACAACATAGAAGTTAAGACTCATTGAAATTTCACTCAACTTCAGTTTTGTCCCAATGCAACTCAATAGGAATTTCAAAAGGTGAGTTTAAGATGTTGAATTGCACTTTGAAAAACAGTGGGGAAACCATCCAAACAGTTCTTAACCATAAGGGTACTGGGGATTTCATCATTTAGAACTGCTTTTACCAGAGTATTTTGACTTTACACAGCGTTAGAGTTGAAGGTAACCTTATTTCACCATAGCGTTTCAGGGCCTGAAATTCTCTTTGTGTACACATGTGTAGGCCTTGTTTTCCACCTGAAGCTGTTCAAAACAGTTCATTTCTGTAAAAACTATGTTGCAGATGTGTTTCAAGTGGTTTCACAACATAGAAGTTTAGAGCTCATTAAATTTAACTCAACTTCAGTTTTTGCCCAATGCAACTCAATAGAATTTCAAAGTTGAGTTTGAGATGTTGAAGTGCACTTTGAAAAACAGTGGGGAAACCATCGAAACAGTTCTTAACCATAAAGGTACTGGGGATTTCATCATTTAGAACTGCTTTTACCAGAGTATTTTGACTTTCACAGGTTAGAGTTGAAGGTAACCTGAAATCACCATACCCAGCGTTTCAAGGGCTGAAAATCACTTTGTGTACACATGTGTGACTTGTTTTCCACCAGGATACTATTCAAAACAGTTTATTTCTGTAAAAACTATGTCACAGATGTGTTTCAAGTGGTTTCACAACATAGAAGTTAAGACTCATTGAGTTTCACTCAACTTCAGTTTTTGTCCTTTGCAAGTTAATGGGGATTTCAAAAGGTGAGTTTAAGATGTGAAGTGCACTTTGAAAAACAGTTGGGAAACCATCCAAACAGTTCTTAACCATAAGGGTACTGGGGATTTCATCATTTAGAACTGCTTTTACCAGAGTACTTTGACTTTACACGGCGTTAGAGTTGAAGGTAACCTTATTTCACCATAACGTTTCAGGGCCTGAAATTCACTTTGTGTACACATGTGTGGCGTCTTGTTTTCCACCAGGAAACTGTTCAAAACAGTTCATTTCTGTAAAAACTATATACAGATGTGTTTCAAGTGGTTTCACAACATAGAAGTTAAGACTCATTAAATTTAACTCAACTTCAGTTTTTGCCCAATGCAACTCAATAGGAATTTCAAAAGTTGAGTTTGAGATGTTGAGTTGCACTTTGAAAAACAGTGGAAACCATCCAAACAGTTCTTAACCATAAGGTACTGGGGATTTCATCATTTTAGAACTGCTTTTACCAGAGTATTTTTGACTTTCACAGAGTTAGAGTTGAAGGTAACCTGAAATCACCATAGCAGCGTTTCAAGGGCTAAAATCACTTTGTGTACACATGTGTGACGGCTTGTTTTCCACCAGGAAACTGTTCAAAACAGTTATTTCTGTAAAAAACTATGTCACAGATGTGTTTCAGAATGGTTTCACAACATAGAAGTTAAGACTCATTAAATTTAACTCAACTTCAGTTTTTGCCCAATGCAAGTTAATAGGAATTTCAAAAGGTTGAGTTTGGAATGTTGAATGCACTTTGAAAACAGTTGGGAAACCATCAAACAGTTCTTAACCATAAGGGTACTGGGGTTTCATCATTTAGAACTGCTTTTTTACCAGAGTATTTTGACTTTCACAGCGTTAGAGTTGAAGGTAACCTTATTTCACCATAACGCGTTTCAGGGCCTGAAAATCACTTTGTGTACACATGTGTGGCGCCTTGTTTTCCACAGGAAACTGTTCAAAACAGTTCATTTCTGTAAAAACTATGTCACAGATGTGTTTCAAGTGGTTTCACAACATAGAAGTTAAGACTCATTGAGTTTAACTCAACTTCAGATTTTGTCCATTGCAAGTAAATGGGGATTTCAAAAGTTGAGTTTAAGATGTGAGATGCACTTTGAAAAACGGTAGGGAAACCATCAAACAGTTCTTAACCATAAGGTACTAGGGATTTCATCATTAGAACTGCTTTTACCATAGTACTTTTGACTTTACACAGCGTTAGAGTTGAAGGTAACCTTATTTCACCATAAGCAGCGTTTCAGGGCCCTGAAATTCACTTTGTGTACACATGTGACGGCCTTGTTTTTCCACCAGGAAACTGTTCAAAACAGTTCATTTCTGTAAAAACTATGCAGATGTGTTTTCAAGTGGTTTCACAACATAGAAGTTAAGACTCATTAAATTTACTCAACTTCAGTTTTGTCCAATGCAGATTAATGGAATTTCAAAAGTGAGTTTGAGATGTTGAAGTGCACTGAAAAACAGTGGGAAACCATCAAACAGTTCAACTTCACCATATAAATGGGTACCTGGGATTTCATCATTTAGAACTGCTTTTACCAGAGTATTTTGACTTTACACAGCGTTAGAGTTGAAGGTAACCTGAAATCACCATAACGCGTTTCAAGGGCTGAAAATCACTTTGTGTACACATGTGTGACGCCTTGTTGTCCACCAGGAAACTGTTCAAAACAGTTTATTTCTGTAAAAAACTATGTCACAGATGTGTTTCAAGTGGTTTCACAACATAGAAGTTTAGACTCAGTGAGTTTAACTCAACTTCAGTTTTGCCCATTGCAACTCAATAGGGGAATTTCAAAGCTGAGTTTGAGATGTTGAAGTGCACTTTGAAAAACAGTGGAAACCATCCAAACAGTTCTTAACCATAAGGAGGGTACTGGGGATTTCATCATTTAGAACTGCTGTTTACCAGAGTACTTTTGACTTTACACAGCGTTAGAGTTGAAGGTAACCTTATTTCACCATAGCAGCGTTTCAGGGACTGAAAATCACTTTGTGTACACATGTGTGACACTTGTTTCCTGAAACTGTTCAAAACAGTTCATTTCTGTAAAAACTATGTACTGATGTGTTTCAAGTGGTTTCACAACTTATAGAAGTTAAGACTCATTAAATTTAACTCAACTTCAGTTTTGCCCAATGCAACTCAATAGAATTTCAAGCGTTGAGTTTGAGATGTTGAATTACACTTTGAAAAACAGTGGGGAAACCATACAAAAAGTTCTTAACCATAAGGGTACTGGGGATTTCATCATTTAGAACTACTTTTACCAGGTATTTTGACTTTACACAGCGTTAGAGTTGAAGGTAACCTGAAATTTCACCATAGCAGCGTTTCAGGGCACAAAATAACTTTGTGTACACATGTGTGACGCCTTGTTTTCCACCAGGGAAACTGTTCAAAACAGTTCATTTCTGTAAAAAACTATGTCACAGATGTGTTTCAAGTGGTTTCACAACATAGAAGTTAAGACTCATTAGTTTCACTCCAACTTCAGTTTTGCCAATGCAAGTCAATGGGGATTTCAAAAGGTGAGTTTGAGATGTTGAATTGCACTTTGAAAACAGTTGGGAAACCATCAAACAGTTCTTAACCATAAGGGTACTGGGATTTTCATCATTTAGAACTGCTTTTACCAGAGTACTTTGACTCTACACAGCGTTAGAGTTGAAGGTAACCTTATTTCACCATAACGCGTTTCAGGGCCTGAAATTCACTTTGTGTACACATGTGTGACGCCTTGTTGTCCACCAGGAAACTGTTCAAAACAGTTCATTTCTGTAAAAAACT
This sequence comes from Polypterus senegalus, assembly GCF_016835505.1. NCBI lineage: Eukaryota > Metazoa > Chordata > Cladistia > Polypteriformes > Polypteridae > Polypterus > Polypterus senegalus. The sequence goes on from NW_024380283.1 coordinate 15,677, forward strand.
ATGTCACAGATGTGTTTCAAGTGGTTTCACAACATAGAAGTTAAGACTCATTAAATTTAACTCAACTTCAGTTTTGCCCAATGCAACTCAATAGGAATTTCAAAAGTTGAGTTTGAGATGTTGAATTGCACTTTGAAAACAGTGGGGAAACCATCAAACAGTTCTTAACCATAAGGGTACTGGGGATTTCATCATTTAGAACTGCTTTTACCAGAGTATTTTGACTTTCCACAGAGTTAGAGTTGAAGGTAACCTGAAATCACCATAACGTGTTTCAAGGGCTGAAAATCACTTTGTGTACACATGTGTGACGGCTTGTTTTCCACCAGGATACTGTTCAAAACAGTTTATTTCTGTAAAAAACTATGTCACAGATGTGTTTCAAGTGGTTTCACAACATAGAAGTTAAGACTCATTGAGTTTCACTCAACTTCAGTTTTGTCCATTGCAAGTTAATGGGGATTTCAAAAGGTGAGTTTAAGATGTGAAGTGCACTTTGAAAAACAGTTTGGAAACCATCCAAACAGTTCTTAACCATAAGGGTACTGGGGATTTCATCATTTAGAACTGCTTTTACCAGAGTACTTTGACTTTACACAGCGTTAGAGTTGAAGGTAACCTTATTTCACCATAGCCGCGTTTCAGGGCCTGAAATTCTCTTTGTGTACACATGTGTGACGCCTTGTTTTCCACCAGGAAACTGTTCAAAACAGTTCATTTCTGTAAAAACTATGTTGCAGATGTGTTTTAAGTGGTTTCACAACATAGAAGTTAAGACTCATTAAATTTAACTCAACTTCAGTTTTTGCCCAATGCAACTCAATAGGAATTTCAAAAGTTGAGTTTGAGATGTTGAATTGCACTTTGAAAAACAGTGGGGAAACCATCAAACAGTTCTTAACCATAAGGGTACTGGGGATTTCATCATTTAGAACTGCTTTTACCAGAGTATTTTGACTTTCCACAGAGTTAGAGTTGAAGGTAACCTGAAATCACCATAAACGTTTCAAGGGCTGAAAATCACTTTGTGTACACATGTGTGACGGCTTGTTTTCCACCAGGATACTGTTCAAAACAGTTATTTCTGTAAAAACTATGTCTCACAGCTGTGTTTCAAGTCAGTTTCACAACTAGAAGTTAAGACTCATTGAGTTTCACTCAACTTCAGTTTTTGTCCATTGCAAGTTAATAGGGATTTCAAAAGGGGAGTTTAAGATGTGAAGTGCACTTTGAAAAACAGTTGGAAACCATCCAAACAGTTCTTAACCATATAAGGGTACTGAGGTTTCATCATTTAGAACTGCATTTACCAGAGTACTTTGACTTTACACAGCGTTAGAGTTGAAAGGTAACCTTATTTCACCATAACGCGTTTCAGGGCCTGAAATTCTCTTTGTGTACACATGTGTGTAACCTTGTTGTCCCTGAAACTATTCAAAACAGTTCATTTCTGTAAAAACTATATGCATAGATGTGTTTTCAAGGATTTCACAACATAGAAGTTAAGACTCATTAAATTTAACTCAACTTCAGTTTTGCCCAATGCAACTCAATAGAATTTCAAAGTTGAGTTTGAGATGTTGAATTACTGAGAAACAGTGGAAACCATCCAACAGTTCTTAACCATAAGGTACTGGGATTTCATCATTTAGAACTGCTTCCGAAGTATTTTGACTTTACAGCGTTAGAGTTGAAGGTAACTTTTTCACCATACTTGCGTTTCAGGGCCTGAAAATCCTTTGTGTACACATGTGTGGCCTTGTTGTCCACCAGGAAACTGTTCAAAACAGATCATTTCTGTAAAAACTATATGCAGATGTGTTTTAAGTGGTTTCAAAACATAGAAATTAAAACTCACTAAATTTAACTCAACTTCAGTTTTGCCCAATGCAACTCAAAAAGGGAAATTTTTAAAATTGAGTTTGAGATGTTGAATTTCACTTTGAAAAACAGTGGGAAACCATCCCAAAAAGTTCTTACCTAAAGGGTACTGGGGATTTCATCATTTAGAACTGCTTTTTTCCAAGTATTTTGACTTTCCACAGAGTTAGAGTTGAAGGTAACCTGAAATCACCATAACGCGTTTCAAGGGCTGAAAATCACTTTGTGTACACATGTGTGTCGGCTTGTTTTCCACCAGGATACTGTTCAAAACAGTTTATTTCTGTAAAAAACTATGTCACAGATTTTTTCAAATCTTTCACAACATAGAAGTTAAGACTCATTGAGTTTCACTCAACTTCAGTTTTGTCCATTGCAAGTTAATGGGGATTTCAAAGGTGAGTTTAAGATGTAAGTGCACTTTGAAAAACGTTGGAAAACCATCCAAACAGTTCTTAACCATAAGGGTACTGGGGGTTTCATCATTTTAAAATCTTTTACCAGAGTACTTTGACTTTACACAGCGTTAGAGTTGAAGGTAACCTTATTTCACCATAAACCCTTTCAGGGCCCAAATTCTCTTTTGTACACATTTTACCCCTTTTTTTCCACCCAAAAATGTTCAAAAAGTTCATTTCTGTAAAACTTTTTGCAGATGTTTTAAGTGTTTCACAACATGAAGTTTAGACTCATTAAATTTCTCAACTTAGTTTTGCCCAATCAACTCAATAGAATTTCAAAGGTGAGTGTGAGATTTGAATTCACTTTGAAAACGTGGAAACCATCCCAAAAAGTTCTTAACCCTTAGGTTTCATCATTTAGAACTTCTTTTTTCCAGAGTATTTTGACTTTAAAACGTTAGGTTGAAGGTAACCTTATTTCACCATACTTGCGTTTCAGGGGTGAAATTCTCTTTGTGTAACATGTGGGCCTTGTTTTCCCCGGAAACTTTCAAAACAGTTCATTTTTGTAAAAACTATCCAAAATGTGTTTCAAGTGGGTTTTACAACATAGAAGTTTAGACTCATTTGTTTTAAATCCCAAATTGTTTTTTTTAATCAATAATAGGAATTTCAAAAAATTGAGTTTGAGATGTTGTTTCACTAGGAGAAACAGTGGGAAAACCATCCAAACAGTTCTTAACCATAGTTTTCTGGGGTTTATCATTTAGAACTGCTTTTACCAGGTATTTTGACTTTCCACAGGTTAGGTTGAAGGTAACCTGAAATCACCATACGCGTTTCAAGGGCTGAAAATCACTTTGTGTACACTGTGTGACGGGTTTTTTCCCCGGATCTTTTTAAAACAGTTTATTTCTGTAAAAAAACTTTTAAAAAGTTTCACCAAAAAATTGTTTGGTTTTCAATCAGTTTTTTTACAAAACTTTAAAAAGTTTTAAAAGATGTAAATTTTACTTA
>NW_024380284.1:0-19266 GCF_016835505.1 Polypterus senegalus
GCACAATTGAGCTATCTGAATTGAAAGTGTTGTTCGCTGAGCTCACGCAAGATATAAAGAAAAGCGAGAAGGCTAATGAGAAAGCAACGGCAAAGGCACTTGAGAGACTGAAACAGGAATTGAAACAGGAGATGAAACAGGCCAATGAATGGCTGCGTCAAGAGATGCAACTTCAACTTCAACAGGTGCTGGGTAGACTTGAAGAGCGCATTCAGGAGAACTCGGTTTAACTGAGCACGCTTGCTTATCAATTGGAGCATCTTAAGGAGACATTAACGAATCGAATCGATAAGGCCGAACATTTAGCTGCCAGTGCCGAGGAAAGAGCAGTAAATGTCAGTTCCGAATGTAAAAAACTTCGGAGAAAAACTTGGAGACAGACTGGCTGCTTTAGAAGATGGGAGTAGAAGGTATAATGTCAGAATTGAAGGCCTGCCGGAGAATCGAGAAAGTTCAAACCCTGTGAAATTCGCAGCTGAAATTTTTTTTTCTAAAATAATCGGGGGCGACTTTAAAGCAGAATCTGAGATAGCAGCGGCTAACACCGTCAGACCCCGACCAAGATCTTTTATAGTTCGTTTTGAACGATTATCATTTAAGATAGAGGTGATGACACTCCTCAGAAACAAGGAAGATATTATATATGAAAATAACCACATTTGTATCTTCCCTGACTTCTCTCCAGCAACAGCTACTAAACGCGCAGCCTTCTATAATATTAAACAGCGGCTACGGCAAGCCAGTGTCAAATACAGCCTCCTGTATCCGGCAAAACTGAAAGTGGAATGGCAAGGTCATTTCTATGTCTTCGCTAGCAAGGAGGAAGCAGAAAAGGAACTAAGAAAGCTGATCCTGGGACTATTCTGATACATAATAGTGAGTCATGGCGGTAAATGATAATGCTAGGATTAATAATCTACTGTCTGATCTATTCATTTTAAAATACGGGTTTTTTATCAGCATATATTCTCATATATTCTTATTATTACTTAGTATTACTAGGGCGCTATATGTTTATGTTTTATTGTGCTTAATTACTGTTCCTCCTTTTTCATTTTTTTTTATTTCTCTTTTTCTTTTCTAATTATTTCATGTGTACCCTAAATGAAACTGTTCAATATCATACCCTTGGTTTACTGTTATTGCTATTGCTGCATTAAGACTTGTTATGCTTATATTGGACATATCTTTAACACCATCACCCGGGTTTATTATCTGGGGGTATCATCTTAATGCACTAAAATTGCTGAAGACTATATATATATTTTAAGTGCAAAATTTATTTTATTTTTTTTCCTTTTTTTTCACTTTTTTTTTCTCTTTTAAAGACTATATTTGTAACAGATATCTCTATCTTTTAACCTTAAAGCGCCACTGCATGGGGGCTTGATGTGCTTTGGACGTGCTCTGTCTCTGGGGATGTCAGAGGACTGGGACTGCATGAAGTGGGTTTTAGCCTCACCTGGGGAGGCAAAAAGGGAGAGTGGGGGGTTAAGGGGGGAAGAGAAAGAGAGCAGGCTTGATCTATATCTAATCTATCATCTCAATCTTTATAATTATAACTATCAACGTAATAATAAGCTGCATGGCAACAACTCTTGGGGGAATAGGAAATTAAGACCTAAACTATTTCACTTCCAGTTAAGAGTATAAAATGACATCAAAAGCTCAAAATCAGTGTCTCCATGATGGGTCAGTTAACTTCTGTGGAATGGAATTTAAAATCTATTGCTAGCTTCTGTATGAAAATCTGCATGTTCTCTGTGTGGCTAGGTATTATTATTAACAGAAGTGTGCTTCCAGCTGTGGACTGAAGCAATCTGCCACTCCCCGGCTTGTCTCAAGCAGTGTCTGGTTATTGTCTAAGTAAGATACCAAACATGTGACAAGTTTTCTGATAAGCTTCATTTTCAAATATAAGACTAATCAGCAAAATTTTGTAAAGAATGTTCTATGGCCTTGGATGGAACTGAGCTATTTTTTTCTAACCATTCTCTTTGAAGATTTTGTTATAAATGCAGCTGAACCCCCCTTGTCGGGGGCCTTCCTTGCATTTTCTCTCTGTAAGGAAAAGCCACTCTGCTCACCAAGAAGTCAGAAATAAAAGATTCTGCTTATTAGAATTGGTGTCTGCCTGCTATTTGTTTGAACCTCTGTCCACACTTCGTAAGCTGGAATGTTAAAGGCCTGAATTACGAATTAAAGAGAAAGAAAGTACTTTCTCACCTAACAGGTCTAAATGCTAAAATAGTATTTTTACAGGAAACCCACTTACTAAGTAAGGATCAGTTCCGGCTGCAAAAAGACTGGACTGGTCAAATCTTCCATTCTAGTTTTACAAAGAAAACTAGAGGGGTGGGAATTCTCATACATAGAACAGTACCATTTGTAGCATCAGATGTAGTATTGGATCCTGAAGGAAGATATGCGATGGTCATGGGAGACTTATCTAACTGTAAAATGATTTTGATAAATGTTTATGCACCTAATGTTGATGATAAGGAATTTATACAAAATTTATTTGCATCCATTCCCAGTCTGAACACTCATAAAGTTATAATGGCTGGGGACTTTAATTGTGTTCTAAATCCACTTTTAGATAAGACTTCCTCCACAGGGGGAACGGCAACTAACACCGCAAAGATAATTACAAAGTTTATAACTGATCACAACTTATCAGATCCCTGGAGGTTTTTAAACTCAAATTCAAGAACATATTCTTTCTACTCACCAGTACATCATTGCTACTCAAGGATTGATTACTTCTTTATAGATAATAACTTCTTGCCTAAGATTAAATCTTGTAAATACGATGCTATTGTTATTTCAGACCATGCTCCGATGATCTTGGAGCTGAAATTACTAAGCCCCATACACTCACCCGCAGATGGCCTCAACCGCTTCTATTAGCTGACGAGAATTGTACTGAATTTATATCCAAACAAATCAAATTCTTTCTAGAGACAAATACATCCCTGAGATCTCTGCAGGAATACTCTGGGAAACTCTTAAGGCCTTCTTAAGAGGACAGACTATCTCATATCTTTCCCACAGAAATAAATCCGAAGCGAAGAAAGTAGCAGAGATAAAAGCGAAATTACTAAAATAGATGAAGAACATGCCAGACTACCAAGCGAGACTCTACATAGAGGAGGCAGGCTCTACATTCAGAATTAAACCTCTTGACAACTAAAGAAACTGAACAACTAATTTACAAATCCAGACATCATTATTATGAACATGGAGAAAGCTAATAAGCTTTTAGCGCAACAAATTCACAAGCAAGATATGCATAGCGCAATCTCGGTAATCACTAACACGAGCGGAGATAAAATCATGAACACAAAAATATAATGCACACTTTTAGAGACTACTATAAATCCCTATATACTACTGAGTTTAAAGAAGACAATATACAATCTAATGCATTTCTGGATACATTACAGATACCACAAATTGACGCTTTTAGTGTGGAGGAACTTGATAAACCTCTGGCATTATCAGAACTACTAGATGCTATAAAGTCACTCCAAGGTGGAAAAGCAGCAGGCCCTGATGGCTACCCTGCAGAGTTTTACAAGAAATTCTCCGCTCAGCTAGCTCCCTCCTATTAGCAACATTTACAGAAGCCAGAGATAACCAATCTCTTCCACAAACCTTTCGCCAAGCACTAATCACTGTCTTTCCAAAACAAAATAAGGACTTATTACAATGTGCATCATACAGACCAATTTCACTTCTGAATAACGACGTTAAAATACTCTCTAAAATCATAGCTAGAAGGATGGAGAAAGTGCTCCCTCGTAATATCACAAGACCAAACTGGATTTATTAGGGGCCGACACTTATCTTCAAATCTTGACGCCTGTTTAATGTAATATACTCACCAACTAAATCAAACACCCCAGAAATATTATTATCATTGGATGCAGAAAAAGCATTCGACATGATTGAATGGAAATACCTTTTACTATTTGGAGAAGTTTGGGTTTGGCCCGAACATTTGTGCATGGATTAAATTACTGTATACTAACCCAGAAGCTTCAGTTTGCATCAATAACATTTGCTCAGACTACTTTAAACTAGAGCGTGGCACAGACAAGGATGCCCTTGTCACCACTGCTGTTTGCAATTGCCATTGAACCACTGGCAATACATTGTCGAAATACTGATCAGATAAAGGGGATTAGCAGAGAAGGACTGGAACAGAAAATCTCATTATATGCAGATGACATGGTACTGTATATATGGACCCAGAAAATTCTGTGCAGTCTTAGCAGCACTCACAGAATTTCAAAAGCTCTCTGGTCTCAGAATTAATCTGAATAAAAGTGTACTCTTTCCGTGAATTCTCAAGCATATAATATTAGATTAGACACCCTACCTTTTATCATTGCAGAACAGTTTAAATACCTCGGGGTAAACATCACAAGTAAACATAAAGCTCTTTATCAACAAAATTTCGCGTCTGCATGGAAAAAATTAAACAAGACTTGCATAGATGGTCAACCCTTCATCTCACACTAGCTGGAAGAATTAACACTGTTAAGATGAATATTCTTCCTAAGCTCCTTTTTTTATTTCAAAACATTCCAATATACATTAATAAATCATTCTTTAAGCAATTAGATTCAACAATAACCTCATTTATTTGGAATTCAAAACATCCACACATCAAAAGAGCGACCCTACAAAGACAAAAGGCAGAAGGTGGCATGGCTCTACCTAACTTCCAGTTTTATTACTGGGCAGCAAATATACAGTCGATAAGAACCTGGACACAAATAGAAGAACATACACAGGCATGGACCGCAATAGAAGTAAAATCCTGCAGTACTTCTTTGTATTCCTTGCTCTGTGCTCCAATAAACACACGTTATCGGCAATACACTAATAACCCAATTGTGCTCCACTCACTTAGAATCTGGAACCAATGTAGAAAGCATTTTAAGACGGAGAAGCTTCTCTGTGGCACCCTGCAAAGAGAACCACAGTTTTAATATCTGGAAAAATTTGGAATTAACTTGCTTAGAGATCTTTATATAGACAACGTCTTTGCATCCTATGAACAATTACATTCCAAATTTAACATTCCAGCTACACATTTCTTTCACTATCTTCAAATCAGGAACTTTGTTAAACAGAACCTTCCAGATTTTCCTCATCTTGCACCCTCATCCACGCTGGAAAAATATTGCTCAATTTCAAGGAATTAGACTCCATCTCTACAATATATAAAATCATTTTACAATCCCTTCCTTTCAAAGATCCAAGAGGACACTGGGAAAAAGATCTCTCAGAAAAGGAGTGGAAAGTAGCAATGTAGAGAATTCACTTGAGCTCCATATTCGCAAAGCATACAATTATACAACTCAAAATTATATATCAGCACATCTGTCTCGACTAAAACTCTCAAAATGTTTCCAGGGCATGATCCAACCTGAACGTTGCAACCAAGCCCAGCCTCACTAGGTCACATGTTCTGGGCCTGCACCAAATTAACATTATTCTGGACCAAAATTTTTAATTACCTCTCAGACAGCCTTGGACTCACAATCCCTCCTAACCCACTAACAGCTGTGTTTGGGGTTCTTCCAGATGGGTTTAAAGTGGAAAGACAAACAAATTGTGATTGCATTCACTACACTGTTGGCATGCAGACTTATTCTGATAAACTGGAAGAACCCAAACTCTCCTCTTTTAAGTCAGTGGGAAACTGATGTGTTATATTATTTGAAATTGGAAAAAATCAAATACTCAGTTAGAGGATCTGTACAGACTTTTTTCAAAACATGGCAGGATCTAATCAGTAATATTTTAAAATAAGTTTATTAAGCACAGAGAATTTATTAATTTAGGTATGTTTACAAGCCTTAAATCTTACACCGTTTGGCTTGCTCTCTCTCTCAGGGTGGGGATCGATCTGTTCTTAACTCAATTCTTCTTTTTGTAAAAATTTGATTGCTATTTATGGATTGTAATAAAAATTAATAAAATAAAAAAAAAAGAATAAGATGGCATAATTATCGTGTCATTAGCGGTTGACCTCACCTCCTGTTGAGTGGGTGGGGCTTATTAGAAGGTCCTATGACAGTGGAGCTCAGTGCCCTGACACAAAGTGCCATTACTGACAGATAAAACTCGTCAAAGTCGCATCACTCACCAGACTTTACTGCAGCAGCTGAGCCCCGGCTCCAGTCTCTTAATGCACTCGGTGGTCAGAGGTGTGCCTGACACTTTAAGTTCTTTAAGTTCTCCACAGCAGCAGATGACAGCGGCCAGCACAGCACAGTCCACAGTAGATAAAGTCGTGTTTCTAAAGTCCATCTTTAAATCCTTTCCAATGGTGTCTCTAATTAACTCCTTATTCTGAGTCTCACAGAGCCACTGACCTACTTGCAGAGCTTCACTTTTGTTTTTTTCAGGTGTCATGAAGTGGCCCTTCAGTGCAGAGCAGATCATCCAGCAGTACGACGGGATGAAGCACATTGAGTACAGGATGGTGTTCTCCTTGACATACTGAAAAGCCTGAGCAGCCAGAGCAGCGTCACCAAAGAACTTCTTACAGTACATCAGCCTTTGTTCAGGGAAGAACCCCAGGATCTCTACAAACCGATCGACTCTTTCCATATCCATGGCTTCCAGCGCTGTTGGTCTGCTTGTTATCAGGACTGAACAGCCCTTCAGTAATGTCCGACTGACCAGACTGGTGACCAGGATATGGACAGGCACCTCAATGTCTGGGTTTGAGCAGAGCTGACTCTGGGTGAAGTCCAGTTTGTGTTTGTACTCATCCAGCCCATCGAATATAAACAGGAGAGTTTCAGGATTCTTCAGAACGTCTTTCAGTGGATCATTACTGAGATATTTATAGTGCCTTTCAATCAGTTTGGTCAGTGACATTTGTGGCTCATTCTCATTGTCTAGGAGGTTAAGCTCTCTAAATTTAAACAGGAACACAAAAGCAAACCTCTGGTACTGAGTGCCTCTGGCCCAGTCATACATGATCTTCTGAACCATGGTGGTTTTCCCTATTCCCATCATCCCACTGACCACTATGATGTTGACTGGATTTACACTTACAGGCCTTCTTTTAAACAGCTGCTCAATCCAGATTCGTTCACATTTCTCTGCTGCTCCTTTCTTCATGAGCTCTTCATGGATCCTCCCAGTTTTCATAAGTTCAGGATCAGTCTTCTTATAGTTTCTAGGGTCCTGTTCAATGGCCACCAACTCTGTGTATCGAGTCTCAAAGCCCACAGCTGTGGTGTGTGGATCTCCAGGAGAAGCCTGAGCCTCCACAGTCCTTGTGGATTCAGACACAGCCTGTCTTTGTGTCTCTTGGAGATCTAGAAGTCAAAATGAGAATAAATGAGGAGACCTGATGAGTACAGGACTGGAGGAACTGCTGAGCAGATGTGTGAAAGAAAGGAGTTACCTTTAGTATGAAGGTCAAAGAGAGGTGGCTCGTTTCTGGTGTCAATCTCCTCTAAGAGCTTCTTTCCTGTGATAAAGGAAATAAAGACAGATGGGTCAATCACAGCAGTGATGGGGGCCATCCTGGATGAAGCTTTACTTCCTGAAGTTTGAACTTTATAAAACTGGGCTCTATAATTGTAAATGTGTATAAATTTGATGAATAAGTGATAGACATATAATGGGACATGAGGGTCAGACCAGTGACATGTATCCAGTTTGTTTGGAAACCTTTAGTCATTCACATGAAGGAGACCTCAGAAAGGAGAAAATCCACAGAGTAGAATAGTGGGCATATTGAGGGCAATGCCAATGTAAAGAGTCCAGAGACAAAACTCAGACAGGATGGACGAATTAGAACATTGGAGTACTGGACATGTGAGCAATGTACAAAAACAGGCCAATTCAAATTACAGCATATCACTTTTCACATTTACTTACATTAAACTTCACTGTCTACAAATCTCCCCACTCCTGTGTTCTTTTTAGGTACTTCTCTAATGATTCAACTAACTCTCCATTATCTGCCCTTCCATCTAGTATGGTATGATTGTGAAATTTTACTTATGATATTCTTATCAGATTGTTTATGTAGTGTATATTATAAAGAGCACCAACTCCAGCACTGACCCCTGAAGGACACCATTTTTAACGTCACCTCATTCAGAAGAAGTCAACCAACACAAGTCCATCAAGCAAAGACACTGAATAGTTCAATGGGTCCTCTTATTTAACAAGATGCTCTGTTTCTCTGTAATCTTCTGTTTCTCAACATGTGAGTACAGGACATTCCTGTGACTGATATCTGATGTTTCTCTTGTCCTGTCAACAGGAGAGGGTGTAATAACGACAATCTTCAACTGCTTCTTCAAGCCACTCCTTCAGAGACTCCCTTCCTCTTGGCCTGTTGAACTGTCAGTCTGAAGTTGATAAAGCGGACTTTATACCAACATTGGCCACCCAATGTGTTCTCCAGGTTGTGGCATTGACTGAGATATGGATCCATCCAGAAAATTTGTAAACACCTACAGCACTTTCCCTCAGAGCTTATGCTAAGGAGCTTCAATAAGATGGACATGCTTCTATCCTCCATCCCAGATGCAGGTAATGTGCTTCATTCGGTACTCCATGAGCAACTGCTCATTCGACACAAAGTCAAACCAACTGTACCCAAGGATTTTCCGGAGACACAGTACCAAAGGAGTCCAGTCTTCGTCTCAGGTCACTGGATAGCGTCCATGTCTCGTAACCATATAGCAAGACAGGAAGCACCAGGAGACTCATGTATAACGCCGTGCGTAGAACTCGCACTATAACATGGCGTAAGCACAAAAGCCGAACTGTGCTTATGCACAGAAAAATCCAGATGCAGGAATCTGTGCGTACTCCAGCTTCCACGTTCTTCCGCTACATAAATCCAGATCAGCGTGAAAACTAACGCTCGTGCACGCCCATTATGTAACGCCCCAACTCCTCCCAGAATTACGCCTCTTTGAATATGCAAATCAATATAAATCGCCCTTAAGCTCAGCCTTCTATGAAAAGACAATGGGAAAAGCACGGGGAAAAATATAAGAATTTCAGCGAATACCAAGTGGAGGCAAAGGAAAAACATACTATTTGTTCAAATAAACCGTGGTTTAATCAACAAAAGGAAGTTGATCGAGTGACATAGCGTGTTGGAGAAACTTGAAAGCTCAGATATCAGTCGCCGTGAAAAGCTGAGTTGTAGCCCACTGTCTGAGTGTCATATGAAAGCTTTTTAGGGTATAGAGAAAAAAAAGGCACACAGTGGGGAAAAAGCACGAAACGTCAACTTCAATCTCGACATTTCCACTTTAATCACGTAGTTTATTTTGTCATTTAGTAGAACATTATAAACTTCATCTGAAAATTGTTTAATTAACCAGTTTCTCAAATCACATCGTAATTAAAGTAGCACGTTAAATGCTTTGTTTTGTATTTGATCTTCTATGTGCTCTATGTGTGTGAATCACTACGTGCTTCTTAAACTGGCTCTCTTCCTCCAACTGGACACTGAGTCCATTACATTCGTGATATTACAGCTCTCTGAATAACTAAAATACTGAGATGTATACGTGATGTCATTTTCATGACGTTATTAAACATGTGTTTCACTTCGATGAAATAATTTATTGCAGCAGTTAAAGAACATTGAAATATCTTCGTAGTACATGTTTAATTATTCTATCCTTAACGACACTCCCAATGAAGAATATAGATTATTTAAATGAAGTTAAAGTTTTATTTATATAATATAATAAACATATTTTGCTGCATTTCACCTTAAAAATGATATCGTCATCATATGTGAATATGCACTTTATAAAGTGGCTCAGGTTGTGCGATATTATAACTGTAGTGCAAGTTTACAGTGAGGTGATTGTACTTATAAGTCCTAACAGTTCTACAAGGAGCAATTGATTGAATGCATTTAAAGTTCTTGGGATGAAACTGTTTCTGAACCGCGAGGTCCGTACAGGAAAGGCTTTAAAACATTTTGCAGTGCCTGAGACAGTGTGTCCTTGAAGCTGTATACCGATAATTCTCTTTTCGATCAGCTGCTGCTGTGATTGACACTCAGATAAAGTGATATAAATACTCCGAGTTGTGCAGTGAGAGTAATATGGAAAAAGATGATCCGCTGTGGCAACTCCTAACGGGAGGGGCTGAAAGAAGAAGAAGAAGAAGAAGAAGAAGAAGAAAAAGAAGTGAGAGTAACAACGCTAAAGCAGTTATGGTATTTGGAATACTATGGCTATTCCCAGGACCATTATATTAGTACAAGTTAATTACAATCAGATGTGTTACACTAATAAAAAATATGCGGTTAGTTTCGGTGTATTTATAAAGCAGCGTCAGGAAAATACGGTGTAACCACACAGGAACAGTAGCACTGCTTTGACGCTGGGTGCCGCCAGTTTGCAAAACCGAGTGGAGAACTTGCGTACGACAAGACATGAGGTACCGTGGAAAAGTGCGTGGCTTTACGCCAAGTGTAGGTTTTATGCATCACGATTTGAACGTGGAAAAGTTCTTACGCAACATTTCTGTGCGTACGCACCGTTTATACATGAGGCCCCAGGACTCTAAAGACTCTAAAAGACTCCACAGACCACCAACTGACAAAACTGGCAAACTGCTGGACTTGTTCTCTCCCAGAACTGCAACCCCACATAATGAACTGTCACTCCACTTACACACATCAGACCTGTCTGAGAGGCGGAGTTCAGTCATCAGGAGGACGGACTTTGATGCTGTCTTCTGCTGAGCGAAGTACTGTGGGGATCAGGAAGACAGAGAAAGCATGGTTGTTTTCACTGTCTGTTTAAGTATTTGCACTTCACAAAGTTGGAGAGTTCTTAGAAATAGTGTGCGTCAAGTGAAGCAACGTAAGTTCTGTTCATTTGTTTTCATTTGTGTTATAATAGTTACGCTTGTAATTTCATTAATACTAAATGTTTCTCAATAGTGCCTTTAGTTATAAGGTGCCACCTAGTGGCCAATTGTCAGATCAGGTGGAGTGTGAATGCGACTGAGAGAATAAAACTAAATAAAAAAAAAAAAAAAAAGCTAACCTTTACAGGTACTGTAAACTGACACCATCTGTTATAGACTCAAATCAAATGTAATTTTTTATTGTATAATAGTAAAAATAAGAGCAGCTCACTACTCAACATGTAATTCTAGAGAACGACTGGATTAAATCCAGTTGATTTCGAGTCAGCAGTTCTTACACTAATCCGATTTTTTTTTCTTCGGTTATATTCTTGAATAAAAGCCCACTTGTTTTGTTATATTTGTACCTTTGGTGAAAGAGCTTATTTGATATTTGGACTTCAGTCCTCACACATTATAAACTTTGTGTCAAAATTTTTTTGTTAGTACTAAAACATGAAAAACATTTCTGTTTCAGTTATGTGCTCAACATTTCTTGCATTTCTCACATTTCCTGTCATCCTACACTTCCACAGATCATTGTAGATACGAAACACACATGAAATGCATGAACTCCAAATAACGAGATCTTATTTTCCCTATTCATCTCCAGGCACCTCACACGTAGATAAAGAGACTTGAGCTGGGAGATCTTTTTGCCCAAGATGAGCTCTGGTGGTGGTGGAGGTGTTATAGCAGGCTGCTTGCTGCTTATGCTGATCGACACCTTTACAAAACAAAAGACGCTGATAAGGAGAGGAACGAAGGAATTAAAGTTTTATGCAAAACTTTTTCGTAGTCTTCATGGATTCTAGTGTTAATCAATTTGGAGAGATGCAACTGCAAGTTCGAGAAAGCACAAAACCTAGAGTTTCACAAACCTCTCAGTTTAAGTGCGCTTTCAGTAGTAAGTACGGCACGTCATATCAGCTAAACGCCGTGGCACCAGCGTCTTCATTGACAGTCACACTTGAACAGTCAGAATTCGATAGACTCCTACAAAATCTTCATGAGCTTGAGTCTATAGTAAAAAAACAGGAACAATCAAAACACCTTCCACTAGCGCAAAGGCTGACACTCAGATTTCTAGATAAGATCTGATAGATGTGCTCATGCAAAATCAAACCGAATGTTAGAAGGCAGTCACTGAAATGTTATCCCTAAAAAAGGAAGCCCCTTCTTCTGCACCTCCTGCACCACATGGTGAAGTACCACACTGACAGGTCCCTTTATTTGTAGGTGATCCAGTGGCTTTCATTAGGGCCTTTGATCACGCTGTCGGAGATGTTTTAGAAAACCCTGAAGATAAATTAGATCACCTAATTCAATATACAACAGGTCCTGTTCAGGAAATGATTAAGGGCTGTGTGTGACTGCCACCAAAAGGCCAGTACGCGACTTATTCATAGCTGATACATACATGGATAAAGCATTGAAGTGGCCTCAAATAAAGCAAAATGATGGAGAGGCCCTGAGAGACTAAGCGACCTTTCCTGATAACTGTATGGACTCCATGGCCAATGCAAGGAGCCGTGATGCGTTCAACAGCAATCAGAACATCCGTACCATAATCTCAAAGCTCCCATATCCTTTACAAGATAAGCGGTGAAATACAGTTTATAAACTTGAAGAAAGAGAAGACAGAGAGGCAGATATTGATGATCTAGTTTCCTTTTTACATCGACAGGCTAAGATGTTAACGCATCCCATTTATGGAAAAGCTTTGACAAGGGTAGGTCACCTCTAAAGTACGGCCAGAGATCAGGAAGTATCTTCACTACAAGTATTTCTGATGCTGCTGAAAGTGGGACTCGAGAAACCTTAATCAAAAAGACTGTTACTGACTTCTGTGGGTTTAAAAAGCTTTGTGTATTCTGCAATAGCCAGCATACTCTCATTGAATTAGTAAAGTCAAAGTGTTACCACATAAAGTAAAGAACTGACTTTTTAAAATCAAGAGGTTTATGTTTTCACCATCTCAAACAGGGGCACCTTGGTAAGAATTGTAAAGAATGAAATGTCAGACATGTTCTTTTCAGCACCCAGATATCCTGCATATAAAAAGAGGATGGAGCAACATCTACGACTACAGCCAGGGTAGCAACATCTGCTGGGGGGTAAACCGAGACTGGAACTTGTGCTTTTACTGGGGCCGGAGAAGAATGTGTACTGCATGTGGTTCACGTTAAGTTAAAATCTAAGAAGAGTGAAAGGTATGTAGAAACATACGCCTTTATAGACCTCGGCAGTACAGTAACAATCTGCACTGAAAGGCTCCAGAGACAGTTAAACCTTCAGGGGAGAAGAACACAAGTATACCTCAAAACTATGAGTAACTATTATGATGATGATTCAAACATGCTAACTGAATGCTCTGTCAGATTTGCCAGTCTGTGGTCTCAATGATGATGAATATATTGATTTGTCAAAGGTCTTCACACAGGTCTCCATTCCAGTGAACAGAGGAAGTATTCCACTACAAGAAGATATCAACAAGTGGGCATATCTTAAAGAGGTACGTCTATCTCATACTGACTCTGAAGTTGATCTTTTAATAGAAATCAACAACCCAGAAATCTTCAGGTAGTCATGAATCATACCTAGCCAAGGAGATGGACCTCATGATGTGAAGACTACACCTGGATGGGTGGTCAATGGACAATACAAAGAGACAGATGACCTCATAAAACAAAGTGGTAAGCTGTCCAAACATTCGATCAATCGTGTGTCAATAACAGAGATTGAAGATATGTTGCTACAACAGTATAGCACAGATTTCTAGAGCGCAGCTGTGAAGAAAAGGAGGAGATGTCACAGGAGGACATCAAGTTCATGTGCATATCCTCAGAATCTGTGAGACTGGTAGGTGGCCACTACTGTTTAAAATTGCCTTTAAAGTGTTTTTAAAGAAAAACTTAAAATGCCGAACAATCACTGTATTGCTGAACAGGGTGCTATTGGACTCAAGAGAAAACTGAGCAACAATTCAGGAGTCCATAAAGACTATAAAACGTTCATGAGAGACATTATTGAGAAAGGTTACGCTGTCAAGGTACAAAAAGAAAGCCTGAATTACAATGAAGGCAGAGTGTGGTACATCCCACATCACGGTGTGTATCATCCAAAGGAAAATAAGATTTGAGTGGTCTTTGATTGCACTGCCACCTACCAGGGGACTTTGCTTCATGAACAAAAGGCCCTGACCTAACTAACACACTCATTGGCGTCCTTACAAGATTCAGAAAGGAGCCAGTGGCATTAATGGCAGACATTAAGTCAATGTCCTACCAAGTTAAAGTACCAGATAAAGACACTGATGTCTTGTGCTTTTTATGGTGGCCTGAAGGTAATCTAAGCAGAAACATTGAAGAATTCAAAATGACAGTACATCTTTTTGGTGCTACTTCTTCACCCAGTTGTGCTTCTTATGCTTTGTGTAGAACAGCTGAAGATGCCAGAGATACATTTCCTGAGGAAGCTGTTAACACCGTTCTCAATAACTTCTATGTAGATGATTGTTTAAAGTCGGTGGCAACAGAAGAACAAGCAATAAAGCTGGCAAAGGACCGCCAAGCTCTATGCCATAGAGGTGGATTTCATTTGACTAAGTGGGTGAGTAACAACAGAGCAGTTTTATTGTCTATTCCTGAAGAAGACAGAGCTCATGAACAAAAGGACTTAGACTTGAGCCACAGTCTTCTTCCTACAGAACGTGCCCTGGGTGTCCAGTGGTGCACAGAAACAGACAGTTTCAAATTTCAGATGAAGTTACAAAACAAGCCCACTACAAGGCGTGGTATTCTGTCTGTTGTTAGCTCAGTTTATGATCCACTTGGCTTTCTAGCACACCATACTGCCAGCAAAGCTTATTCTAAGAGAAATGTGGATGGGATGAAGAAGTAGAAGTCAAACACATTCAGAAATGGAAAAAATGGATGGATGACTTACAGTTACTTACAGACTATAAAGTGAACAGATACATCAAATCTGTCTGGTTTAGAACCATAAGGTCAGCACAAATGCACCATTTTGCAGATGCCAGTGAAGATGGATATGGCACTGTCGCATATCGTCTCCTGACTAACAAAGAAGGCAAAAAACATCGTTCATTGCTGATGGGGGAGTCAAGAGTTGCACCATTGAAGCAGGTCACGACTCCAAGATTAGACCTGACAGCAGCCGTTGTGGCAGTCAAAATGCTAAAAGGTGAGCTTCATCTACATTTTGGACTGACAGCACCTCGGTGTTAAAATACATTTCAAATGAAAGCACTCGATTCAAGACCTTTGTTGCCAACAGAATCTCCGTGATCAGAGATCATTCACAACCTTCACAGTGGAGGTACGTCACATCTGCCCTTAATCCGGCTGATCAAGCATCCAGAGGGCTAAGCATAGAAAACTTTCTCAGAAGCACCACATGGTCACAAGGTCCAAGTTTCTTACTGAAGCCTGAACATGAGTGGCCAAAAAGACCAGATCAACTGAACGATTCAGTTTCTGAAGATGATCCAGAAGTTAAAATCTGTGCAGTTAACATGACAAGAACAGAGGAGGTGACCGAGCCCATCAACAAACTAATCACTCACTTTTCAGATTGGCCAAGCTTGAAGAAAGCAGTGGCTTGGCTCCTCAAGTTTAAAGACATACTGCTGCTCTTAAAAAATGAAAGACAAACATTTCAACTAGAAGTCAGTCAGTCTGAAAGTAATCCAGAAGAACAAAATCACTCATCACAAAGCACATGAAAAGTACAAACTGATTTTAGAACCAGGCTCAGTTTCTTCAGAAGACTTGGCTAAAGCTGAAACAGAGCTTATACGCCTCAGTCAACTGCAAGAATTTCCAGAAGAATTAAAGGCTTTAAATAAAAAGGCTTGCGTATAAAAGAACAGTCAAATCTATAAACTTGACCCGATCATACAAGATGGAATACTGAGAGTTGGAGGAAGACTCTGCAAAGCTGCAATGCCAGCTGAAACTAAACATCCTGCAGTTCTTCATTCATAAAGAAATCGGACATTGTGGGTGCAATTATAGGATCACACAACTATGTCAGAAATACTGGATACCTCAAGCAATCTCCATTGTCAGGAAAATCATTTCAAAGTGCACAACATGCAGAAGATACAATGAGAAAGCAGGAGAGCAAAAAATGGCAGATTTGTCAGACGTTCGCTTGTTACCTGACCGTTCACTAATGTTGGAGTTGATTATTTTGGTCCTTTTCAAGTCAAAAGAGGATGAAGTCTGGTCAAGTCTGGTACGGAGTAATCTTCACTTGTTTAACAACCAGAGCTGCCCACATAGAGATGGCACACAGCTTAGACTCTGATTGTTGTATCAATGCCATACGCTGATTCATGTGCAGAAGAGGACAAGTTAAAATCATGCGCTCATATAATGGAACAAAGTTTATTTGAGCAGAAAGAGCTCTACGTGACACAATTTAAAATCTAGATGAAGAAAAAATCAGCAACGGTATCATGAAGAAAGAAATCAAATGGATTTTCAATCCACCATCAGCCTCTCATCAAGGTGGAGTGTGGGAGACAAATCAGAAGCATAAGAAAGATTCTAAACTCAACACTAAACAACAGACACTTGATGATGAAAGTCTACTAACAATGATGTGTGAAGTTGACTCAATCATCAATAACAGACCTCTGACAGACATCAGACGACCCAAATGACTTGGAGGCTCTCACACCCAATCACTTGCTGTTAATGAAGACACAACCTGACAAGCCTCCTGGACTCTTTTCTAAAAACGACCAACACACTCGAAGACGCTGGAAGTAACTTCAATACACAGTTGGTTTGTTTTGTAAAAGATGGACTAAGGAGCATTTACCAACACTTCAAGAACGTCAGAAATGGCTTACAGCAAGAAGAAACTTTGAACAGGGAGGTTGTTTTAATTGTAGATGATGCTGCACCTCACAATTCCTGAGTAATTAAAGGAGCGACTCATCAAGACAATGGCAGATGGCAAAGGGGCAGTCAGAAGAGTTTGTGTGCAGCACACTGGACAGACCTGTGGATAAACTGGGCCTGCTGCAAGAAACTGCCAAAGTTTGAAATAAGAAATCCTTAAATGTTTGTTTGCAGTGTTCTTATTAGTGACTTGAAAACTGCGTTAGTTAATGTAAAAGTAAAGTTAGTGGCTCTTATTAAGTAAAGTATAGTATAGTAATTATGTCAGCTCCTGCATAGCTAATTAGGGGTCAGAAATGTAAGAGCCAATCTTAGAAAGTGAATTCTTAAGTTAAATTCATATTAGTGTTTGTGTGATCTCTACAGAACATTAGCTTCTACATAGAATATGGTGTAGTCTTTCACGCCATGTAAGTTAATATGAGATTGAACTTTCTTGCTATATAAATAATAATGTGTGTTAATTGAGTCAGTGTGTGTTTGGAGTTTGTCTCATTGCTAGCATGGCCTGGTAGACTCATTTTGCAGTTTACAAGTGAGATAACTTCAAGAAGCAAATAAGATATAGAAGCTTTAAAAAGGACTTTTCTTAATCTTTTCTTTTCTTTTCTTTGCTGTATCAATTATTTCTCTATTTTTGTGTGAACTGTTTTACTTTGAATTTTTACTAAAGCTTTTAGAAATGAAGATATTTTGTCTGTGGAATCATTTCAACGTGTCAAGCTATCGTTGAATCCCATGAAGCAAACTAAAGCTGCAGAACCTTAGTAATTCTGAATAAACGCAGCTACATAGTGTATAATAAAACATTCTCGATATCAAAATAAATGTCAAAGAGCAGGCCTTCTTCATGTGTCTCACCTCTCAATGTCCTCTTGTCGTCACTCTGGTCCTTCTAAAGAGGACAATAAGAGGACATTGAGTGGCCTTTCACAACAGCGTGAAAAGACGCTGTACCTGACGAAGTCGATGTCTTGATGTCCCACTGGCTGATCTTCTCCAAACTCTTTTTCAGACATGACAGCTCATTTCTCAGGTCCTCAGAAGAGAAATCAGCAGTGACAGTGAAGCTGAGCGAGTCTCCATCAGAAGGAAGGACACAGTGAGATGAGAAAGTCTGCATCAGAGAGAAGAGGGATGAGATTTCAGAGAGGATCAAGAACAAAAATCATTTATTAGAAAATCTTTAACACTGTCCCAATGTCTTCAAAATTTTTCATTCACCCTGTAAAGCCTACTTCCCCCAAAACACGCATGAAGAAACTCCAATGTCCTTATAGTCACAGCAACTGCCCACCGATAACCACCTTTGTTTCGATTACATCTCGCCTGAAGAAGGGGCCTGAGTTGTCATGAAAGCCTGCATATTATAATCTTTTTAGTTAGCCAATAAAAGGTGTCATTTCACTTGACTTCTCACTACATCCATAATGGCCAACACGGTACAACACCCTCGTACTACACCTTTGTTTTGTAACTGTGTCAGTTAGCAGCGCTGAACCTCCATTGACCCATCCCTCGTTCAGCCAGCCGTTTGCCACTCCTGACTCTTACACTCTCTGTGTAACACCACCAGCTCGAATTCTCTAACTTACAGCACAAGTCTGCTTTGAAAATTTATATGGCAAAGAGTTGAGCAGAGATATGTTAGCACTGATATATCAGTATTTGAAATGCAGACAGTTCATGTGTGCTCCATGCTACAACAATCTGTGTAAATGTACGACAAAACAAGAAATGTTACGTCTTGTAGACACAAAGCAAATGGATGTCTTTATTATATCAAATATAACTGCTTGAATGTGAGTTTTTATTTTTGACAATCACGCTTCTGTGACGTCAACCATTAAACAATTTGTCTTTTTGAGCTTACTTTTACAAGAACCATACATTTACACAGACTGTTACAGATCAAATGCACGTTTTTATTACATCAGATATGTCCGTTTGAAAATGAAACACGTTATCACACATATGAATGCAAACATCTTATTTTGTACCAACTGATATTTGGACTTCACAGTCTTTATACATTCACAGCGACATGTCATCTAAGCGATTTCTTTACATTTGTTTTTATTTTTGAATAAAAGCCAAATTGTTTTGTGACTGTGAAGTTCAAATATTTTCAAAATAAGATGTGGAATGTGAAGATACTCTCCAAAGTCCTAGCTAGAAGGATGAAGAAAGTGCTGCCTTCAGTAATATCACAAGACCAAACTGAATATATTGAAGGCCGACACTTAGCTTCCAATCTCCGACGCCTGTTTAATGTAATATCCATCCATCCATCCATCCATCCTCTTCCGCTTATCCGAGGTCGTGGGGGGCAGCAGCAAGCAGAGGCCCAGACTTCCCTCTCCCGGCCACTTCTTCCAGCTCTTCGGGAGAATCC
>NW_024380285.1:0-11526 GCF_016835505.1 Polypterus senegalus
CTTGGATGGGCTAAGGTGGAACTAAACTTGGACAGGGCATCTTTCATTCAGGGTACACACACACACACACAACTTCAGTCTTCAATTTGAGTCTTTCCCCTAAAATTATGCCATCCCCTTTTATGATAAATAGTGTCATCAGACTAGGGCCATTCAGTTAATGTTTGAAAAGTGAAAGACTTGTACTTATGCCTAAAAATCTTTGTGACAGTGTCAGTATAATTCCGTGTTTAAGTGCTTTTATTCTTTCTTTTATCTGCTTCTCCTTAATTTAAACCCAGTCAGTCAGACTCTCAATTTTTACTTGATTTATTTAAATTTTTTTTGCGAATTTAACCTCTTATTGTTGGATTATTGGTTGATTTAAACCTCCACTACAGAACTTCATTTTATGGAAGATTACTACTAACACATTGCCAACCTTGCTCTGTGCAGTCCTCATTACTGCTCATGTCCTTTATGACTTTTGATGGTTTATGGTTTAAGGGCTCTGGCAACCAGAAAGCGTGGGCTGACTCAGACCATCATAAGGAAGAGCAAACATGCATTACAGGCTCTTCCTTTCCAGAGACTGCTGAATCCTTATTAAGTCTGGGAGTGTCCCCTCCATGACTTTGCCATCTTATGTCCCCTGACTCCTGTGGCAGCACCATATTATAAAGCCAGTTTCTTTACCATTTGAACGATGGACTTTAATTAACCTAACTATCATTCTCCAATAGTTATGAACAGAGGCTGAGCTTTTTATGTAGGAGATCCACCAGTCTTTCACCTTTTTATGTAGGGCAATTCCTGCTCACATTGGAAATTTTTAACCATATGCCCTTTCAATGAAAATAGGAAGGAAAAATGGATATTCGATTAACTTGCATGAGCGTCGGAATGAACAGTACAGCAATGTGAGCAGATTTGGGGTTAACGTTTATCACTATATAAAAAGAGTAAAGGTACAGGCACTCTCGCCTTCTTTGTATACCAGATCCACCTACCTGACTTGTGTCAGTTTTTTTTGCTGCCTTCTGGCAGGCCCTACCTCCCTTCTTTCCATTGACATGATGTGAGATATTCCACTAATGTATTTTTACCTCTGATTCCACGGGACTGCTGATCCTGGTCCATGCTTTGCATTACAGGTCTTTTACGCTCTTGTCTTTTTCACCCCTCAGGAAACTAAAGCTATGTTATTTCATAAATTATGAAATGTCTTTAATGTTCAAGACATAAGATGGAGAGATCTGTTTAGATGTACTTACTTTTCTTCCCATTTTCAAAGGATGACAATGCTGTTATTGAGATATCTCTTAGTTGGCCAGTATTTATGCAGCCCCAGAACGTAAGTTTGTTCATGTTCTAGTTTAGAATGAAGCATTTACCTTTATGGTGAGCATACCCATTCAGTCAAGTTGAATAGTGCCATCCCATTGGCAGTGGGTGCAAGGTGGGAAACCCAAACCCCAGATTAGCCATTTAAAGGTTTATTGCTTTCCCTCTTTCCCTGTCTCCTGTTTTCCTCACTTCCCATATCTCAATCACACTGTAACAATTTAAAATTGTTTAAAAATAATCTGTGAAACTCATGAAAACCCATAGACGTGCCCTGGCGGGGAGTGAAACCCAATGCTCTTGCCATCATACCACCCTCATGATAAAATCTGAAACGGGCCCCTTTTTTACTTGTATTTACCACCATTAGGTCTTATTTTAGAATTAGGCCTTTTATGTTCACTCTGTGATGAAAACCCGTCCCATAATCTGCCCTTTTTTTAAACCTGCTTATTCTAGTAGGCCAAATAGTGAAATCCTGTCCTAGCAGCATTGAAGCGGGGTTGAAACTTTTTAGTTCAGTTTGTCTAAAGACATCAACACTCAGACTCTCTTGTACAGGATAATTTAAACCCCACAAGAATTACAATACGGGCACCAACCACTTGAGGATTGCTGAATGACTGAAACTGGAATCCACGAGAAAAAACATCAGGGCACAGGGGATCTTCTGGTAAACCACTGCAAAACAAACAAAACACCAAGTTCATATATGGTTCACTCTTTGTACAAAACAATCTGTTTTAAGTAGATTCAACATATTTTTAAAAAAAATTTGTGGTGGTAGCAAAACATTTTAGAATACATATTTCATCCTTGTAATAGCCATATTCTTTTTGTTGATCATGTTTGTCATCAAAAAGTGTTGATTGTTCATGTTGTTATATTGTTTGCTGGCCCCCAACCTAAAAAGCATAAAATCTTATGCAAATTCATCGATGTATCCTGATTCAAAGGTATTACCATATATAACATATTAAATCCTTTAATTGTATTGTCTGGTATTTTTTATTTTTGATCTACAACAAACCATATTTGCCTAAATGAATTGATTTTTACTTGAAACCAAACCCGGGATCTTCAGAGAAAACAAAATCACACACACCACATGGTTTCACTTTTCCTATCTTTTCGTTTGAGCCATTCTTTTTTTTGGAATTTGTTTACAAGATTTGTTTTCAGTTAAGTTAAATTGTCCTGCTAGGAATTTAGTAATCCCTCTCTTTTGCTTTGTTTCTTGTTGTGGATGTACTGTATTTAAAAAATCTTTTTCTAAAGGACCCTGTAGTTTCATGTTTCCAAATCTGTACAGTGATCCTTGATTCAAACTTAATCGCATCAGAACCTGCTCAAGTTTAAGACAATTTTCCCTTTAAAATAATAGAAACTGGATTAATCTGTTCCGGGGTAAACTTGTTTTTCAAAATGTTTTTTAACATAATACTGGTTTTAAGGTAAATATTAACACATAATAATATTTAAATAAAATTATAAATTGGAAAATTTAAAATAAAAAAACCTGTATTTATTAAAAGGAATGGCGATGGCACATGAAAAGGCTGAGGGGGGAAGAAGATTATTGTTTGGAAGGCTTTCCTCTTACTCTTATTTTCTCACTACCTTTTTAGGATCCATCGAATACATATTGTTATTATAAAAAAATAACACAAAAAAAGGCAAAAATGAAAATTGCGTGAAAATCAACAAGATGCTTTCTACGCTTAGCAATAATTGAACAACAAGTGTATGGGTGTTAAGGGCTGGAAGCGTCGTTTTAAACACCCCAGAACACGTGCTGGTGTTGGGTTCCAACAGTGTCATTTGACCAAAATTTACTCAAAATTTTGTTGATTCCAAGTTGATGATTCTGGGGCAATACTGTATTAACATGACGTGAAATAGGTATAAACTAATTGAAAACAGCATTTTAATTTGAAATAATTATGCCATTTGGAAATGCCAGTTTGTTTCCTGTTTAGAGCAGACATCTTTTTTTATTGGTTCTTTAGATTTCAGGGTTACAAATTTTTTCAGATTGCTGGATATTCTAAAGTTGCTTTTTGGTTTGTTTTTTCTCTTTAGGCATGACTTAGCTGTCCCGGATTTGAAATTCACCTCGAATTTAGAGAGAAAAATTAAAAGTTGGATGCCCTCAGGTATTTTAAATGCTGCATTAGAATAAGATTTGAATTAAAAAATTCAGATATGTGGACAACCTTTATACAAAAACCAATTGCTAGCATCTTTTAAAAGTCTACATTATTTGTATAAAGGGAAATTATTATGGAATTCCACTAAAAGAATAAATTAAATCAAAACTATGCTAGATTAAAATTCACAAATGGATACGCCTCGGGTGGTGGCCCCATGGGGTTTTGTTTTCCTGCCTTGTGCCCTGTGTTGGTTGGATTGACTCCCGCAGACCCGTGACCCTGTAGTTAGGATATAGTGGGGTTTAAGTGGATGGATGGTCCTGCAAAGTGTTCTGTAGAAGTGTTGAGAGAAGCTGGAATTACACACAGCAGATATGAAAACTTTATAAATTTGGGGTTTAAAATAAGTTCTGGGACCATTTAGGATTAATTGAATGAAGAAAACAATTTAAAAGGGAAGGGGATTATTTTAAAACTTCTATAAAAATGATGTAAGCAAAACAATACAAACAATCTTGATAAATGTGTTACATATATAAGGGTTATCAGATATGGGATAAGAATAGTTTCATTTATTATTTTCTAAACCATTTACCTTAAATCAAACCTACATTTAATAAAATACTATGGAAGAATATATTTTCATGTTTTAAAAATTATAATTACTTTTAAATAATATAATGTAATAAAATGGCATTTTATAAATATATTAGGCTAAAGGGGTCAAACAAAAGCAAAAATTCCCGTTTTTACAGTTTTCAGACAAAAAAAAACTGCTGTATCTTTTTAATTAATCCAGGACACCCCGGCTATCAGGGAACCTCCTGGAAATGTTGTGTTGTTTCAAATGAGGGGTTCCCCAATTATACAAACATCTTGGAAATGTAGTTCTGTCACTGGAGATTCAGATTTTCCTCCCAAACCAAATTGTCTTCAAAACTGAAACCCTAATGAGATGGCAGAAATGATGAGCCCTCACATGGCACAGATGAAAAAATGGGTCCCCTTTGTATAATAGTAAGGGAAAATGTATAAAATTATTTAAAAAAATTAGAAAGCTTGTTATAAGCATTTTTTTGAGAAAACCTTTATGGTCCCCGTAAAAAAACCCCAACATTGGACGTGGCCCTTCTTTGGGAGTGGACCACCCTAATTTGGTAAACTCTGCGCCTGTACCTTTATTACTCGGGGTTTTAAGGTCTTTATTTTTTTGCATTACCTCTGACTATAGACATTAAAATTTTTGCAAAGGGATTGGGGGAATGTCTAAGGGTCATATAGGTTTTTTCTCTCAGAAAAAGTATGTAAACTTTGCTCCTGAAGTTTAGCCCCGGAACCTCTTCCCCCCAGCAGCACACAACCGACCTTTGGCCCGGGTAAACTAGGGAAACTAAAGACAACACCAAGCCCCCCTTTTAAAACAGTCTTACCCAAAGATGATTAAACAGGCATCAATCAGTGTTAAATTAATAAATATTTTTAAAAGTGAAAAAAAAAATATGACAGATTAGGGTTTTCTACCCCTTTTGCCCTCAGCCCAACGCAGACACCAGGTAAAGCCCAAAATAATTTTATTTATTATAAAAATTTTTAAAAAGCTTTCCCTTCCACAATTCTCCAAAAACAAATCCAATCCCCCTCTCCCGGGCGTTTGCCCCCCTGCCTCCCAACTCAGCTCACCCGCTGGGTTTCCTGCCCGGGAAGCATTTCACCCTTTTGTCCGTGACCTGGAACATTTCCCGGGTCAGAAAAAAAACCCTTCTTTTTTCCCCCCAGGAAGAAATGGCCCTTTGTCCGGACTGAAGCCTTCCGGGCGGCAAATAGTCTTGGGCCTCCTGACGTCCTGGCTCCCCCCTTTCCCAGCAGGGCTTGCCATAATTCCCCTCTGGGGCCCCCCTCTATGCCGGCGCCTGGGGTTTGGGGGGATGAACCCCCAATGTACACAGTATATATATATATATATATATATATATATATATATATATAAAAAAAACCCAACACCCACAAAATATATAAAAATATAGTAAAGATCCCCCGGGTAAGATGGAATTCCCAGTTCCCAAAATCCCCCCTTTTTATTTCCCCCTTTTTCCCCAAAAAAATTTTCAAATTACACAATACGGGTCCTTCTTTCCCTTTTGGCCTAACCCTTTCCCTAAGCCTTCCACTCCACCCGCCCCCCCAAAGTGGGGTTTTTCCCGGGAAAGTCCCCGGGTCCCCAAAACATCGCAGCACTTTCAGATTGGGGGTTTCCCCCGGGGTGTTACCCCATAGGTTAGTTTTAAGCCCCGTGGTCCCCATCAATAGGGGGCTGCCTCTTGTGGGGAGACACTGCCCTCTCTCAGCCCTTTTTCTTTCCCCTGGGGAAACAATTACGTTTCACTATATATATATATATATATATATATATATATTTATATATATATATATATATATATATATATATATATATATATATATATATATATATATATATAAAAATTTTTAACCACCCCCCCAAAAAGATAAAAGCGAAGTCCTTTTAAAATCACATAATCTTAAACACACAAATAAAAAAACAATCAAAATAAAGCCCCCCCTTGTCCCTAAACAATAAATGAATAAACACAGAACACAGATCAAAAAAAACCAAAAATGGTGAAAGGGGAAAATTCCAAAGTAATAATTACTAAATATTAAAATTAAAAACTGTTGAAAATTTTCTCCCTTTAAAAAACTAAAACAATCTAAAACAGTCCCCCAGTGGTTGAAATGAATCAAACCCCGGTTTTTCGAACTTGGCGTGATGTCGGTCAATGAAAAGTGGGGGAAGGTTTGCAATGAAAAAGGGTGTTTTGGAAATGACAAATGCTCCCCTCGATCCCCCATCCTTCCTCCCTTGGTTTTTAAAATTCCCCGATGACATTGGTGTCAAAGGATACCAATTGGGGGGCTCCTCCGCATCATCCTTCCCCTTTTTTTCCCGGGGGCAATATTTCGAGAAAATGAGCAAAAAGGAAGATCAAAAGCCATAAAAAATTTTAAAAATGTAGCTCCCTACAAAATGGGAAAAAAGCCAGTTTTCCTTTTGTTATTGAAAAAACTTTTGAAAAAATAGTGATCTGAACACCGGGAAACAGTGCCAGTTGTTTCCCATCAAATTGGCTAAATTTTTTCCCCAACAAAAAAGGTTTGGTACAAGTAAAAAGTTATTTTTTCTCAATCCGATATATATTTTAAATTTTGTACATTAAATTGTGTTCTGTGGAAACATTTTGGATAAATCTTTTAAATACCTGGCCTGCTCTTGTGTTTTAAAATTTGGAAAAGAACACCCAGATCAAAAAAAAACTTTAAATATAAATGTTCCGGAAAGGGAAAAAAAAGCGAAACTTTTAAACCCCATCTTTTAAAAGGAGATCAGCTGTGCACTTGACTGCTTGTCCCCCCCCCTTTGGACTACGGATGGGGGGGTTGTGGATGTGGGTGGTTGGTTCCCCATCCCCAAAAAAAGGGTGGATTTATGAGAAAACCCCTTTGGGTTATTAATCAAACTAAAGTTCAACTTTTCAAAAAATTTATTATTTGGCAGTTTTATTTCCAAAATTCTGGTTTTTTTTTTTCTCTTTTAATTATGAGCATCAAAAGTTTAACCCCCTAAAATCCCCAATTTTATCACAAAAAAAGTTTTTAATATTTATAAATTCAGTATTTTAATTACAGAATGCAGATTTTTTAAAGGGTTTTCCCAAAGTGGGCTAACAACTTTACGCGGTTCAAACATTCCTTTTTTTTTTTGGCCATTCTGTTTTTTGGCCAAATCGGGTTTTTCCCCGATAAAAACTGAATCTTCCAGCTGTAATTCCAGCCGACTGGTGGCCCGGGGGGTATTTGTTTTCAACTCTTGACAGGATTCCTTAGCATGAGGCTGGCCCCCATTGGTTAGTATTTCTCGGAATAGGCAGTGTTGTTATATTCATATGCCTTTTTGGAAACCCAAAAGTTATATTTGGTCTTACCCCCTTTAAAACCTTCTCTTCTGGTTCTTTCTCATTGGGCTGCCATACATGCTTTTGTGGACCTTCAAGGAAAAGGCTTCTTTCTTGCATCATCTTAGATGTTTTATGGAAACTCTTGACTTGGGACCCCTCCTTGTTTCAGCCAAACATTGGTTTAAAAAGGTCTTTTTGGTTTTTTTTGCCCTTTTAAAATCAACATCTTGGGATCCCTGTTCTGAAAGGGCCCCGGTGCTGTGAGGGGCCCCCACCCTTTCGGGTGATGGATCCAATGCTTTAACAGGGATTCAAACTCTTCAATATTTTTGTGATTTCCTCCCTTTGGGCATTTCAATGACGGTTCCCTTACAAATTTTCCTTTTCTTTATTTTTGCAGTCCAACAAAGATATCACCCCACAAAGGTGCTATTTTTTCCAAAAATTTAAAGGAAAGTGAAAATCTTTTGCTTAATTAATTTTTTAGATGACTGTCCCCTTTTTGTTTTTTTAATCCTCTTAAAAGCACAGGGGTTTAAATACTTTTAACTATAATATACATTAGCTTTGGGGTTTTTTTTCTTAGTTAAATATCTAAGAAAAATTTTTTATTTTCTTTGGAAATGTTTCTACACAAAGAGTTCCCTTAAAAAAACGGGTGGATGGAAAATTGGGACAAGCTTTTTTGTCCCAGAAAATTTTGGCTTTTTCAAATCTAAATAAAAAATAAATATTAGAAAAAAAATAAATTTCAAAACTCATTGGTCTGAACACCTAACAATTAAAGAAAGAAAAGTTCTGACTTCTTTCAATCGTGAGGGATCAGCGGGGGCTGTTCCAAAAGGGCCTCAGAAGGTTATACATTTCGCTGAATTTTGTTGTCTGAAAATAGCCGTTTAATTTGTCAAAAATGGATTTGGTTTTCATAATGCTTTTTTTCAGTTTTGTTTTAATTTTTCCTTTGCCACCTCCAGGGGGGGGGTCATCCTTTAAAAGTTTTTATTTTTTAAATTTGCATTTTTTTGGGGGGACCCCCCTTGAAATGAAGTTATCAGCCCAGCCCCCACAGTGTAACAATCCCCTGATCCCGGTTATAGAAGAGGAAGATGTCACTTCCACCTTGAAGGAAAAAAGGTCATAAAGAAGAATCCCCCCCTTTTACCTTTCTTATATAGTAGTTCTGTGTTCAGAGCCCAAAACAATCATTAATGGGCCCCCAAGACGGTATGTGCCCCACCTCTACCCCCCTTCCCTTGAATAGAGATAAAAAGGGGTTTTTGGTGTGATAGTCAAAAACCCAAATTCCGGTTTTGAAAGATGAAAATTTTTCCCACCAAAAACAAACATTTCCCCCTAACCCCATTTTTGCCCCATCTCCTTTATCAATACACCTCAAAGAATTTATGTTTGGTTTTATTTATATATATATATATATATATATATATATATATATATATATATATATATATATATATATAATGTAAAATAAAGAGAAAAGGTGGAATTTTCCTTTGTGGTCTCAGTGATAAGTCCTCGAGTCTCCCCACTCGGCCAAAATTTCGGAAAATTTGGCTCATCCTCCCATGTTTTGAGTTTCCCCTTAAAAGAATGGCGGGAGGTTTTGGCGGAGAAATCAAAAACATTAAATCCCCACAGTGTTTTAAAAATTTTTCCCCCACTTAATCTTTATCAGAAGGCAACACAGTGGGTGCAGGTGGTCTACCACAAAGGACCAATAGTCCGGAAGCCTCTTAAAGGTTTTCTGGGGGAAATTGCACTTTGGGTAAAATTTTTTGTCTTTTTTTTTGTTTGGAGAAACAAGTAATAGGTATTTATGAGAAGCTTCTTCCCCCCTCCCCAGGACAAGTCGGGAAAAAATGAATTTTACAACAGAGTTGGGGGAGTCCTAAAACAAGTTTGGTAAATGTTTTTTTAAAAATTAACCCCATTGGAAATTGGCTCCAAAAGGGCCAAATACGGGGGTTTTGGGGGGATGGTGTTTTCCCCCATTGGCCTGGTAGCTGTTTGGAACTGGTTTAAAAGCCTTAAGGCCATGATGTTTTCCCCAGGGTTGGACAAAACCTGAAAATTTTGCCTTTATTCCCCTCCCTTTCCAAAACTTGAAAAATCCACAATGAACTAAAAGGGACAAACAATAAATTTTATCGGAGCCATACTAAAAACTCAGCCTGTTCGGGAAAGCTGAACAAATGAGTCTTAATAGAGACATTTTAATAACTAGCAAGTCTTCCACCTGGCTAAAAAATAACCAATCGGTTGTAGGGTTTCAATATTCAAATGTTTCTTGTTATTATTATAAATTTTTTTTTTAAAAATTGTAAAACGTTGTTTAAATTGAAAAATTTTCTGGTTTTTTTTACCATCAACTCCCCTGGGGTTATAGATGAAAGGGAAGGAAAGGAAATTTATTCCCTTATAAACAGTTTGTTGGGAGAAAAATTTCCAAAGGCCCTATTTAAAATAAAAAAGGGAAAGTAGAAAAAAATTACACTCCAAAAAAAACAGTGATGTCTTAAACCCACTGGTCTAAAGTCATTGGGTGGGGGCTTTCTTTGGGACAGGAACGGGCCGGATTTTTTCCCTTTGGGAGGACAGACTGAACAGGGACAGGGCCCACGGGTTGTCAGCACGGCCCTTAAAATTTTCGAGACTGCCTTTTTGCCCCCAGTTTTTTCCTTTGAAGTTCCCCCGTTGTCTCCTTCGGGAAAGAACGATTTTGGGGTGGACTTGTCCAACCCCAGTTTGATGTGGTTGGATGGTAGGGTGTTTTTGGGGAAGAGGGGGGGGATATATCTTTAAAGAACTAAACGGCCTTAAATTTTGCCCCCATCCTATAGACCTCAGCCCTGGTTGCTCGGGTCGTATTAAACCCAGCCCTTTTTTAAATATCATGTTAATAATTATTCACTTTTTGATAAACTTGCTGGTGTTTGTTTAAAAAAATTGTTTTATTTTTTTATCATTAAATTTTTCCAACAGTCCTCATGGGCTTTTATCCCTCCTAAAACTCCATCCCCTGGTAAGCCCTTTCCCAAAAACCCCAAATACAAAAGGTTTTTCATTTATGTTAGGTGATTAGGGGGCTGGGGGGCTTGGGGTTTTCCCCTGCGATTTTTTTTCTCTCACCCGTCGGGTTTTTTTTTTTTTGGGTTTTTTTTCCCCTTTCCCCATGGCCCTTACTCATTCTATTTTAAATAGTGCTGTCTTATTTTCTTTTTTCTTTTTTTCTTTTCTTCATCATAAAAGCATTTTGCAATTTTTTGTATGAAAAAAATTAAATAAAATGTTTTTTTGGGCTTTGATTTTTTATTGACAGTAAAGTTTTGGGGGGGGCCTAATATTACTCTTGTTACTAAAAACTGGACTTCCATTTGGTTTAGTGACTTCTTTCATCTTTAAACCATGATTTGGGTCTTTAAAAGTTGATCCTTTTCCAGGAGCCATTGTGTGCTGATTGAATTTCCAAAAATTTAGGGCCACTTTTGATAGAAATCAACGAAATCGGGACATTTTATATCAGTACTGTGTTGGAAATATATTGTATAAAGTTTAAATCAACTGTATTGGGCTTCTCTTTCAATAAAAAAAGAAAATACATCAATCTTTGAAAACAACATTTAATAAAAAAAGAACTTTTAAAAATTTATTTTTGAAAATCAATAACAAAAAAACTTTTCATCATATATGTTGGCCCCAAAAGTCACAAAATTTGGACAGATGATTATTTGAATGAACAAACGAACGGGGAGGGACACGAAGTGCCAATCCTTATTACATTTTAAAAGGGAAAATGCTGCAGGGGGGGAGAAACGTGGGGCATTTCGTTGGTTATAAAAATATACTGCAAGATGAATACTGTTTTTTAACGAATCCTTTGAGAATCTGAGTAAACCCCCGATTCTGCAGGACGTAATTTTAATATGTGGTCTCTTTGAGGGGGGGGTTTTTAAAATTTTTTCCCTTTTTTAGGTTTGGGGGCCCCAAAAAAGGGGTTGTTTTTTTAAAAGGGATAAAATTTTTTTTTTTTAAAAATTCGTTTTTTTTGGGCCAAAACACCA
>NW_024380286.1:0-14046 GCF_016835505.1 Polypterus senegalus
GGGGCTTGCACCTGTGTGTGTCTCTCTCTCAGCACCTGTGTCTTCTCTCTCTTATGCGCCTGTGTGTCTCCTCGCTGTGTGTGTGTCTCTCACAACCTGTGTGTGTGTCTGTCTCTCAGGTAGCCGTGTGTGTGTGACTGTCTCGCGTGCCTGTGTGTGTGGGTCTCTCTCTCTCTCTCCGCAGCCTGTGTGTGTGTCTCTTTAGCGCCTGTGTGTGTGTTCTCTCTCACGCACCTGTGTCTGTCTCTCTCTTCACGCCTGTGTGTGTGTCTCTCTCATGCCTGTGTGTGTGTGTCCTCTGTATCTGTGTGTGTGTCTCATGGGACTGTGCACAGGCAAGCTCTAGGCTGTTTTGATGGTTGTCGTGCGTGGCACTGAGCAGGCAGTGCACATGCCTCAGAGACAGTGGCTTGGAGAGGGTTACAGTTGGGGGGCTCTTCTGCATATCCATGACACGGGAGGAGGTTAGAGTTGGCGGGGGCTCTGTTGGTATACCATGGTCTTAGAGTTGGCGGCGGCTCTGTGAGTTGCAGGCGTGCTTGCCTTCGCTGTCTTCATACCCTTAGTGAATTATATATCTAGACTAGCAAAATACCTGGCCAGGGCGAAGGCGCTTTAAAATTTTATTAAGAAAAAAGTAAACATTTTAAACTGGGGAAAATATACAAATAATTATTTGTTAAGGATCTCTTTGTATACCCACGCTTAGTGTCTGCCTGAGAATCGAGAAAGTTCAAACCGGTGAAATTCACTGCTGAACTTTTCAAAAATAATCGGGGACGACTTTAAAGCAGAATCTGGAGATAGCAGCAGCTTACGCGTCTGGAATCAAACACCGTTAGACCAGACCAAGGTCTTTTATAGTTCGTTTTGAGCGTTATCATTTAGCTAGAGGTAATGGCACTCCTCAGAAGCAAGGAAGATATTACATTTGAAAATAACCACATTCGTATCTTTCTGACTTCTCTTAGCAAAGCTAATAAATGCCTTCTACAACTATCAAACAGCGGTTACGGTAAGCCAGCGTCAAATACAGCCTCTTGTATCCGGCAAAACTGAAAGTGGAATAGCAAGGTCATTTCTATGTCTTCGCTAGCAAGGAAGAAGCAGAAGAGGGATTAAGAAAGCTGATCCGGGACAATTCTGATACATAATAGTAGTCATGGCGGTTAACAATCTACTGTCTGATCTATTCGTTTTAAAATAAGGGTTTTATCAGCACATACTCTCATTTGTTCTCATTATTACTAGTATTACTAGAGTGCTATCTATTATGTTTTATTGTGCTTAATTACTTTTCTTTCCTTTCTTTTTTTTCCTTTTCTAATACTTCATCTCTTATCCTAAACAAGACTGTTCAATATCATACCTTGGTTTATTGTTATTGCTATTACTGCATTAAGACTTGTTATGCTTATTTTGGACACATCTTTAACACCATCACCGGTTTATTATCTGGGTGTATCATTAATGCACTACAAATTGCTGAGAGACTATATATATATTTAAGTGCAAAATTCTTTTCCCTTTTTTCTTTTTTAAAAAGACTATATTGGTAACAGATATCTCTATCTTTTAATCCAAAGCGCCCTGCATTGGGGCTTGTTTTGCTTTGGACGTGCTCTGTCTCTGGGTATGCAGAGGACTGGGACTATGTGAAGTGGGTTTTAGCCTCACTTGGGGAGAGCAAAAAGGAGGGGGGGGTTAAGGGGGAGAGAAAGAGCAGGCTTGATCTATACTCTATCTATCCTATTAATCTTAATCAATTATAACTACAAGCGTAATAATAAGCTGCATGGCAACAACTCTAGGGAAATAGGAGATTAAGGCAGCTGTCTCACTTCCAGTTAAGACTATAAAATGACATCAAAAACTCAGAATCAATGTCTCCATCACGGACAGTTAACCGTAAGTTGGAATGTTAAAGGCCTGAATCACAATTAAAGAAAGAAAGTACTCTCTCACTAACAGGTCTAACAGCAAAATAGTATTTTGCAGGAGACCCACTTACTAAGCAAGGATCAGTTCCGGCTGGAAAAAGACTGGACTGGCCAAATGTTCCATTCTAGTTTTACAAAGAAAACTAGAGGTGTGAATTCTCATACATAGAACTGTACCATTTGTAGCGTCAGATGTAATTTGGATCCTGAAGGAGATATGCAATGGTCATAGGAGACTTATCTAACTGTAAGTGATTTTGATAATGTTTATGCACCTAATGTTGATGATAAAGGAATTTATACAAAATTTATTTGCATCCATTCCAGTCTGAACTCTCATAAATTTATAATGGCGGGGACTTCAATTGTGATTCTAAATCCACTTTTAGATAGGACTTCCTCCACAAGGGACAATCTAACACCTAAAGATAATTACAAGTTTATAACTGATCACAACTATCAGACCCTGGAGGTTTTAAACCCAAATTCAAGAACATATTCTTTCTACTCACCAGTGCATCACTGTTACTCAAGGATTGATTACTTCTTTTATAGACAATAACTTCTTGCCTATGATTAAATCTTGTGAATACGATGCTATTGTTATTTCTGACCATGCACCTATGATCTTGGAGCTAAAATTACTAAGCCCCATACACTCACCTCGCAGATGGCGCCTCAACCCGCTTCTATTAGCTGCGAGATTATGCGAATTTATATCCAAACAAATCAAATTCTTCTTAGAGACAAATACATCACCTGAGATCTCTGCAGGAATACTCTGGGAAACTCTTAAGGCCTTCTTAAGAGGTCAGATTATCTCATATCTTTCCACAGAAATAAACAAGCCAAGAAAGTAGCAGAGATAAAAGCGAAATTACTAAAATAGATGAAGAACAAGCCAGACTACCAAGCGAGACTCTACATAGGAGGCAGGCTCTACATTCAGAATTAAACCTCTTGACAACTAAAGAACGGAACAACTAATCTACAAATCCAGACATCATTATTATGAACATGGAGAGAAAGCTAATAAGCTTTTAGCTCAACAAATTCACAAGCAAGAAGTGCAATGCAATCTCGGTAATCACTAATACGAACGGAGATAAAATCGTCAATACAAAATATAATGCACACTTTCAGAGACTACTATAAATCCCTATATACTACTGAGTTTAAAGAAGACAATACACAATCTAATGCATTTCTGGATACATTACAAATACCACAAATAGACGCTTTTAGTGTGGAGGAACTTGATAAACCTCTGGCGTTATCAGAATTACTAGATGCTATAAAGTCACTCCAAGGCGGGGAATGCAGCAGGCCCTGATGGCTACCCTGCAGAATTTTACAAGAAATTCTCCATCAGCTAGCTCCCTCCTTTAGCAACATTTACAGAAGCCAGAGATAACCAATCTCTTCCACAAACCTTTCGCCAAGCACTAATCACTGTTTTCCAAAAACAAAATAAGGACTTATTACAATGTGCATCATACAGACCAATTTCACTTCTGAATACACGTTAAAATACTCTCTAAAATCTTAACCAGAAGGATGGAAAAGTACTCCCTGCTAATATCACAAGACCAAACTGGATTTATTAGGGCCAGCACTTATCTTCAAATCTTGACTCGTTTAATGTAATATACTCACAACTAAATCAAACACCCCAGAAATATTATTCTCATTGGATGCAGAAAAGCATTCGACAGATTGAATGGAAATACATTTTACTACATTGGGAAGTTTGGGTTTGGCCCAAATATTTGTGCATGGATTAAATTACTGTATACTAACAGAAGCTTCAGTTTGTATCAATAACATTTGCTCAGACTACTTTAAACTAGAAGCTGGCACTAGACAAGGATGCCCTTTGTCACCGCTGCTGTTTGCGATTGCCATTGAACCATGCAATACATTGTCGAAATACTGATCATATAAAGGGGATTAGCAGAGAAGGACTGGAACAGAAAATCTCATTATATGCAGATGACATGGTACTGTATATATCGGACCAGAAAATTTCTGAGCTTGCAGTCTTAGCAGCACTCACAGAATTTCAAAAGATCTCTGGTCTCAGAATTAATCTGAATAAAAGTGTACTCTTTCCAGTGAATTCTCAAGCATATAATATTAGATTAGACACCTACCTTTTATCATTGCAGAACAGTTTAAATACCTCGGGTAAACATCACAAGTAAACATAAAGTCTTTATCAACAAAATTTCTCTGCATGGAAAAAATTAAACAAGACTTGCATAGATGGTCAACCCTTCATCACACTAGCTGGAAGAATTAACACTGTTAAGATGAATATTCTTCCTAAACTCCTTTTTTTATTTCAAAACATCCCAATATACATTAATAAATCATTATTTAGGCAATAAGATTCAACAATAACCTCATTTATTTGGAATTCAAAACATCCCACGCATCAAAGAGCGACCCTACAAAAGGCAGAAGGTGGCATGGTCTACCTAACTTCCATTTATCTACTGGGCAGCAAATATAGAAGCGATAAGAACCTGGACACAAATAGAAGAACATACACAGGCTTGGACCACAATAGAAGTAAAATCCTGCAGTACTTCTTTGTATTCCCTGCTATGCTCCAATAACACATGTTATGCAATATACAAATAACCCAATTGTGCTCCACTCACTTGAATCTGGAACCAATGTAGAAAGCATTTTAAGACGGAGAAACATCTATCTGTGGCACCTCTGCAAGTGAACCATCTCTTTCAACCTTCACAAACATATGCAGTTTTTAATATCTGGAAAAAATTTGGAATTAACTTGTTAGAGATCTTTATATGAACAACGTCTTTGCTTCCTATGAACAATTACATTCCAAATTTAACATTCCAGCTACACATTTCTTTCACTATCTTCAAATCAGGAACTTTGTTAAACAGAACCTCCAGATTTTCCTCATCTTGCACCCTCATCCATGCTGGAAAAAATATTTCAAAGATCCAAGAGGACACTGGATAAAAGATCTCTCAATTAATATATCAGAAGAGGAGTGGAAAGTAGCAATGCAGAGAATTCATTCGGAGCTCCATATGCATAAAGCAAACAATTATACAACTTAAAATTATTTATCGAGCACATCTGTCTCACTAAAACTCTCAAAATGTATCAGGGCATGATCCAACCTGTGAACGCTGCAAATTAGCTCCAGCCTCACTAGGTCACATGTTCTGAGGCCTGCACCAAATTAACATTATTCTGGACAAAATTTTTAATTACCTTTCAGATAGCCTTGGACTCACAATCCCTCCTAACCCATTAACAGCTGTGTTTGGGGTTGTTCTAGAGGAGCTTAAAGTGGAGAAAGACAAACTAATTGTGATTGCATTTACTACACTTTTGGCACGCAGACTTATTCTGATAAACTGGAAGAATCCAAACTCTCCTCTTTTAAGTCAGTGGAAACTGATGTGTTATATTGGAAATTGGAAAAAATCAAATACTCAGTTAGAGGATCCGTGCAGACGTTTTCAAAACATGGCAGGATCTAATCAGTAATATTTTAAAATAAGTTCATGAAGCATAGAGAATTTATTAATTTAGGTATGTTTAAAAGCTGTAAAATTTTTATGCGTTTGGCTTGCTCTCTCTCAAGGGTGGGATCGATCTGTTCTTAACTCTATTTTTCTTTTTGTAAAAACTTGATTGCTTTGTATGAAGTGTAATAAAATTAATAAAAAAAAATGTATACCACGTTGTCAGTTCTCCGGTGGTAATATGACCAAGCTGTGCGCTGAACTTCCTCTTGAGCATGCAACAGCCATGAAAAGCAATCCTGTCTCAAATCAATGCCAACCTTTTGTAGGGTTTGTCCCTGAGACTTATTAATTGTCATAGCGAAGCAGAGCCTTACTGAAATTGAAGGTGTTTGAATTGAAATGGGAGATCAGAGGGTATAACAGGGATCACGAGGAATAAAACTCTCTCACCTGAGCCACTGCCAGTAAAATAATTTCCTCAATTAGGTTCTTCTGCAGACACGTTGACCCTGAAGTCTTGTGCCATTACAAAGATCGGTGGCTGTAAGTTCTCAGTAACATTATTGGTGCCCCAACCTTCAAAATTAGATTATGCTCAGGAGTGCCTGGAGGATTCAGAGTGTGGAGAAGCTCTAGTGAAAGTGACGTGTCTTCTACTTCTACAACTGAATCCACAGACTGATATGTTTTCGGTTGTGAAGGTAATTCTTGAAGTAAAATGTGGTTTATAGTCGTAGTCATGTCATTTCTTGGTGTCAGAATAGCTCTCTCCCTCAACCATGACACGTCGTTTTTGTGGAGATTTCGTAGATTTGGGTAAACATTTTGAAGAAGGCTTTGTAAGGTATTCATGAGGAGACAGAAATTTGTAGAAATATTTATTTTACAAGTTTCTTGAATGAAGGTGCCATCACCTATACTCATCAGAAGAACAGAGAACTCCCGCTTTTTGTTGCCTTTCAAATGAACCTCATGTTTATTCTTAAAGTTTGATTTGTGGCTGTAGGTATGAAGACTTCAGACATGCTTTAACTCTCGAGCACGTGTTCCTCTGAGTACAACTGGTAGGGTTTGCCAAGTCTCCAGCCAGCAACACTGTCAAGCCTCCCATAAGTTTGTTGGGGTTTTGGATGTCTTGGAGGGTCCTGTCTAAAGCCTCAATACCTGCTCTGTGTGCCATAGTGCATTCATCCCAGACAATAAGTTGACAATGTCACAGCACTTCAGCCATGTTGCTCTGCTTTGATATGTTACACATGGGGATTCAGTATGGCTGATGTTCAGAGGCAGCTTGAAAGCTGAATGAGCAGTTCTGCCACCCTCAAGAAGAGTTGCAGCAATGCCAGAAGAAGCCCAGCTATGGCAACGTTACCTTTACGCGGATTTTCGTAAGGAGAAGATTTATGAGGAATGTCTTACAGTTCCTCCTGGAGCATCAGGAAAAACACCGTGCCAGTGGCGAGACAACGCTCCTCATTACTTGCTCATAAACTGACTTTTTGGTCACTATTTAGCAACAGCTCGTTATTTGTGACTATATTGGCCAATTGTGAGGTGTTGTAAGATGTCTCTTTCAAGTACTCGGAGTTTGCGTAAGTTCTGCCAGTTCTCTGAAAGGTGAAGGCAAACCCGTAATGATCAAGATTGACCTCCAATAACACTTACATAGTTTTCAAGCAACTGTAGACACTTGTTATAGATCAAATGTACTGTAACCACTGGTGACTTCTGTTCGTATATGATCTCTTCAGTCTGTCTCCTAACATCTTCTGGTATGCTGTCTTTATGTTTTCCCATATGTTTAAGGGTTTTCCATTTTGGCAGAACACCAGCATGACAGCAAAGAGTTCACAGATCTTTTGAGGTGACTGAGACAGAGCAGCTTCCTGTAGAGTCTAGTCCCAGTTGATATCGTCCTATAAAAAAACAAGTGCCTGCAGGCCAACTTATAGGTTGAATGTAGGACACCATTGACTGTTCTAAGAATTTGAAAGATGTAGGACCTGTGATTTTGTTGAGCAGCAGTCAAAGGTGGTAGCATTCAAAGTTATTCGGTGCACAGTGTAGACCCATCCCAGCACATTATCTTTTTCACTCCCGAATGTCTGGTACAGTGTTCCCCTGTTTCCTCCGGAGAAACATGTTGTTTGCCCACACATAATATGATGGAATTTTATTATAATGAAGTTGTTTTGCAAAATCATTGTGGTTGCAAAGGTCAAGAAACGCTAAAAGGGTCGTCT
Source organism: Polypterus senegalus (assembly GCF_016835505.1). Classification (NCBI taxonomy): domain Eukaryota; kingdom Metazoa; phylum Chordata; class Cladistia; order Polypteriformes; family Polypteridae; genus Polypterus; species Polypterus senegalus. The sequence goes on from NW_024380286.1 coordinate 7,702, forward strand.
GTGGTGGATTGTGTACTTTATCGGCATCATTGCCTTCTGTGAAATAAATTCTTTGTCCATTCTCAAGATGCACAGCAAGATGAACGACGGAGGGTAACGTTCGTGAATGGGAAAACAGAAAATGCTCCAGGCTGCTTCAGAGCTACTAATGTAACTCCCAGCTTCATGTCCCGAGATACTTCGGTATTTTAATTTTGTATTGTAAATACTGCCTGGTCACTTCCCTTGTTAGCGTACTGCAGATGTATTTGATCAATTTTACTGAATTGCAAATTCAACATTGATGTGAGCATTGAAGAAGCAGGACAGCACAGGACTATAAGGGATTACCCATCTGTTGTCGATATCTACTCCATTGATGTTAATTGTATGACCTCCACCTTCTCGGTCTGAGTTTCTGAGATGAAGGTACGTGGGTACTCTTACTGCATATTCCGTTGATCATGCAGGGGTGAGTTGATATGATGAGGGTCCACATGGGCCATGAATCATGAGTGGATTTTACTATTTTATGGAGGGCAGGGTCAGTCTGTGGATCAGGAATTTCGCATGGATGACTTGATCGATGACACTGGTTTAATCTATCCTTTAGCCACAACAGAATGTGTGCATGGGAATACCTCGCTTTGCCACTCTATGGTGTACATGTAGCAATTTGTACAACGAAAATGTTACTCTTATGAGCAAGTCCATCATTTTGAATCTTCAGATGAAATACACGACTGATAAGGTTGTGTGCGATCGTGAGGTTTTTTGACGTGGAAGGAGAACTTCAGTGATGTCAGTCCATTTAGGATTGCAAGTAAATGTGATGAATAAGTCAGGGCGGCCATAATGATGTACGTATGTCATTGCATCTTGTGTATGCTCGTGCATATAGCAAGGTCCTCCAGTGAATGCGATGAGTAATATCACAGCTTGACCAAGTTCCTTAATTTAGTGTCGTTTTGTCAACAGCATCTTTCAAGTGGGCGTAATTTTCAGCTCGTAGTTTATTCTGATTTAGTCTGATATAATTTAGTCTTTCAGATTCAATTTTTGCGTACATATCAACTAAAAAAAAGATTTAATAAAGTTGGAAGAAAAGGATAGTATTATCATGATGTTGTCTGATCAGGGGCCGGTATGAATAGAAGTTTCCTGCAGAGACGGTTATCTTCATAGGTAACTTACTGGCAGCATGAACTTGAGGTATAGACACAGAATAGCCGTCTTCACCATAGCAGAACATGAGGGATACTGAAGTGCATCATAGGATCTGTGGGTTTCTTAATGCATTGCAGTTTATTGTCTCTGCTTTTCAGAACAATATCCTATTCTCGAATGTTTGCCATGATGACAACACCAACTTGACATACTGTAGTTTTATTAAACCTGCCTTTGTGTGCATGTAATGATTTTTTGTCGGTGAATGACAACTTTGAAGTCCTTGTCTTCATCTGAAATACTGTTGATTGCGGAGTGGAAGTCCTGGATGCAAGTGCTACAATCATGCAGCATTTTTTGTAATTGCTGCACCAGGGGCGTGTTAACTCCAGAAACATTAGTGCACCGGATTTGTGAATCCTTTTCATTGTCCCCGACAAAATAAATTTCCCTCAATGATTTGGTTAGCACCAAATGACGTCATTTGAAATGGCTGTTGTACTTTTTGAATGTTGTTTAAGAAATGCTCACTTTGAGGATGTTCAGCCATTTAACAGGCCCTCAAGAGGTGAGGAAGCTTGCGTAAAGGAGTGAGAGAGACTTTACCACCATTACAGCACAAACCAGGATACCATTTCCACCTATGAGCTTGACAATCGTGATGTCGAGGCGTGAATACGTGAAGCAAGAAAGGAGTAGAAGAAAACATCTACGCCCCTTGGCACTATAAATAGTATCATTTGTCTATAAAATTGTTATAAGTACAAGTACAAGTATAAAAAAGCATGTTCCCCGAGGTCAAACACTATTTGAGAAGCACTGCCTTAGTGACACCCATCAAGTGTGCTGTGAGGATTCAAGGTATCATGACAGCTTTGGAAAGCTCTGGTTCAGATCATCATAGCTGTAACTTTGCCATTTCTAAAGCACTGTGAATTTTGTCCAGGATTGCTGTCTAACTGAAGTTTTGTTTTTCTCTTCCTCTGTTGTCAATTGGCCATATTTCACATATTACAGTATGTTAATGGAAATTTAAAAAGTTTGTTTATGTTTAATCATTTCATTTCATTATTGTACTACCATTTGTTTAATTAGATGAGTGTTTATGTATAAAAATATTGCTTGGCTTAGTACTTTACGGTTAACAAACTGTAAATAGTGTAAGGGAGGAGTGCTAACAGTAATAAATCAAATAAAACTGAGTGAGGGGGCCATTGTGATAGTATTAAACAATGTAACAATTCTCATTCTTACAATTGTCACAAGAGCGACACAAAAACATACGTAAGGTTCTAGGGCAGCCACCCGTATAATATTCTGTGGCTGCAAATAGGAATAATTGTGAGTCTAAAACAGAACTGATGATGTGAATTCAGATGGCAGCTTTAAAGGCCGGTGGAGAATTGACCTCATCAGGGCTGGAACTGAAAGTGACGTCATCTAGGGCTGGAAATGACATCATCAGTGGTGCCAGAACTGGAAGTGATGTCCTTGCTAGCGTTGGAATCGAAGTGGTGTCATCATGGCCGCGAACCGGAAGTGACGTCATCAGAGGCACCAGAACCGGCGGGTTTCAGAATGGTCTGTAAGGGATTGAGAAAGACAGTCAGTGCCTCACCGCACCCTGGTCTGGTATGGAATTACTATTACTCAGGCCCTTTAGCTGTCTCCTATTGCGTGTGCACAATGTAAAGTATATTACCAAGTCTGTATATACTTTTGCAAACAGCCACATTTCCTTTTAGATGCGTCTTGTGCTCCAGATTGTATCACACAAATGATGGATCACATTCATTTGAAATGCTCCTAGCATTTCACTATGCTGACCACATAATAAAAGGTGAGTGTACTCAGGAAGATACTTTTGGCATCAGTATGACTGCAAGGCTGTATTTTGTCCTTGGTGTGAATTTATTTGTTTATTTATTTCAGTTTAGAGTCTGATTAACTAAATGGAATTTTTTAGAGATGTATACATACAGGACAGCTCTACAATCAATTGTATACTGCCAGGATGTGTTTCAATATTCAAAATTTTCAATCTTTCAAAGAAGATTTCTTATCTAATGGATAAACAAGAGTTTATATCTCCTAAAATATAATAATCTCTTACAATGAACTGAAGGTTCACAAATAGATGGTTATTGACATCTTCCGCTCTCTAAAATCTTCAAAAATAAAATCAACAGAAATCAATGACCTCCACAGACAGAATTAAGTTAACATTTAAAATTATGTGTCCTTTTTATCTAAAGCAGTTGCTAACACACTCCTCTATGAAAGTCTTTACTTACTCAAAGTATTCTTCCATCCAAACAGAGTAGTCTTCACTATGACTAAAAATTTCCACATGACTTGCAGTATATTTGTAGTAAAATGTATTTTATTTTTATATAAAAAGGTTGCTCTGTGCAGAATTTTTAAGATTGTGAAAAGCTGAACTGCCAAGGAGAGTCAGTTTATTGTCAAGATGAGCAAGACACAAGTACCAAAAAATTCAAATATATGACCAAACATTTGGACATTCTAAATGATATTAAATACTGAAAGAACTGAGCATAGTTGTTAAGGGATATTTGGAAAATATTTAAAACCAAATATATTGTGTAAAACTGGTAATGTGTTATATATTGTACTACATGGGCTCCAAGACACAGTCCAGTAATATCAGTGTAGCTGTTGAATTTTCTGTGAATCAATTCCTGCTTTTAATGAAATACTTTGTGTAATTAAATGCTTTCTTTCTCTTTAATTTGTACTGTCAGGCACTGCATATAGCTTGTGTTTAAGTTTTGCCACAGCATATGATTAACTTTTGTAAGAAATTAAAATGCTTACTTGGCCTGCTACTCAGACTGAGATATATTGCTATAAAAATGGATGAGCAGTGGATTCTTGTCATAGCTATCAGCACACAGTACTCACCTTATGCTATTTACTCATTTGCTATTAATTTTAAAATTCCACCTTCCTGATAACTCTTTCCTTGTTTAATTGTTTCAAAGTAGTTTCCTTAATAAATGTCAATGAACAGAGAACATGCATAAGTGTAAATAACATCCCATCAAAATAGGAGCTGCATATTTCAGGTCGCACATGCAGCAGCTCTGTGCTCCACTGCAAGTAGCTGAATTAGCAATATAAATTTTGAAGATATTTATAAAGAAAATATCAACAAGCACTTTAATGTTATGAGCACAAATCTAGATGTGTAGGTGAACCCAGAAATCTTTAAAAAATTTTTTATTTGGTATTTTTGGTTTAACATACAAAACGAAGAAAAAAAAGAACATTGTGACAGATTGATTTAATGTAAAAAGTACATTTGAATCCTTAGTTAGCATGTAAACCAGCTGTTGTAGTGTTGTTCCAGTACCAATATGGGATTCATTATTCTAATTTCCATCCATCCATTTTCTAACCCGCTGAATCGAACACAGGGTCACGAGGGGTCTGCTGAGCCAATCCCAGCCAACACAGGGCAAGGCAGGAATCAATCCTGGGCAGGCTGCCAACCCACATGCGGACACAATACCCACACCACACACCAAGCACACATTAGGGACAATTTAGATCGCCAATGCACCTAACCTGCATGTCTTTGGGGTGGGAGGAAACCGAGTACTGGAGGAAACCCATGCAGACGGGAGAACATGCAACCTACCAGGGGAGGACCGGGAGGTGAAACCAGGTCACCTAACTGCGAGGCAGTAGAAATTACCACTGCCATCGTGCCACCCTCTACACTTAATGTCAAAGAATTTATATTTATCTATGTATTTTGATTATGTTCCACCTCTTTTATGAAAGCCACATTCCAGCATCAAAGTGTGCAGTGCATAATTATACAGTGAGTATGATAAGCTGGAATGCCAGCCCATGGTAGACTACTGACATATTTTATATATACATAGTGTAATTATTGTTATTTAGAAGCTACAGAAAGGGCAATCGGAGACATTAGGACAGAGATACTTTGAGACAAATAAGGTCAGAATGTAACAAATGCTGCCCCGGCTCAGTCCCTAAGAGTGTGTTTTAAGGGGTTTGAAAGATTACCAGTTCATCTTCACTTTTAATATTTATGGATAAATGTAACAACAACTTGCTATTGCTTTCTTTTGAATTAAACTGATTTATTCAGTGCATAATCTCATGAGTGCTGGGCAGGCGCTCAACCCACCGCAGGACACACACACCACACACCAAGCACATTAGGGACAATTTAAAACCGCTAATCCACCTAACCTGCATGTCTTTGGACGGTGGAGGAAACCCGCGACACGGGAGAACATGCAAACTCACGCAGGAGGGCCCAGGAAGCAACCGGGTCTCCTAACAGCGAAGGCAGCAGCCACACCGTGCGCCCTTATTCTAATTTATTACATGGAAAATGTAAATACGTAAAGGCAAATATATTAAGGAATGATGAAGGAGTCCACCATCAAGTGTCAGAAGTGAGCTTAGTTTGTTGTTAATTTAACAAAGCTCACTCACATGTAAAGACAAGGAGACGGACCCTTGTTCCCTATTAAGACAATGTGAAGCATCAGGTATCATTTTATAAAAGCATGCACTGTATTTATTTCAGAGTCTAGCTGCTGATCCATTGCTTCCCTTATCTTGCTTTTAGGTTGTAGCATGCACATATTAAGCAGTCTTAATACAAGTAAGTATAGCAAAGAACACCACAGCCTTTCATCTTTATAACTAGCCCTCATATCACTTTAAGATGTTGTGGAATAAAATGGTTATTACTGCAGCAAACTGCATTATTTAAAAACGTCTTTCTTTTCTTTCTTTTTTATTTATTTCATTATAATAAAATAAAAACGTTACCAAGTTTAAGCTTCTATAAAATTTCAAAAGGTTGTATTCAGTTTGGTCAGCTAAATGGTACTAACCAAAGCAGTCATTGGCACGATGGAGAAAGACACTGTGTGCACAGGTGAAGAAATCCTGAAGCGATGCAGATGATGCATGCATGCATGTGTCTGCGTGAGTGTGAATGAGTGAATGAGTTACAGAGAGACAGAGGATCAATCACTTAAAGAGCAAAACCTAAGAGATCTGCTCCCTGATAAAATCCACTGACCAGGTACATGGCCAAGAACCTTGTCTTGGGAAAGATCCTGGCTTGGGTTGATACATGGGAAAATGGGGACAGAAGTGCAGATGGCTTTTACAGGTAAGTAGTGT
>NW_024380287.1:0-6857 GCF_016835505.1 Polypterus senegalus
CTTCTTCTTCTCTTTCGTTGCCTCTTTGTCTGAATGGTCATTTGGTGATCTGTTGTCCATCCTGGTTTCCCAGTTCTTTTCCCCAGCTATCATCTCTGTAGATGTTCTGACCTCACTATTATGACTTAATAGACCTTCGGGAGCTGAACTCCCCCCTTTATCAGTTTATCATCCTGCAGACCACCTTGACCCGAATCAGTCTATCTTTAACAAGAGCAGGCGTGAAACTACAAGTGAAGAAACAAACAGTCAACTCAAAGCAGTGAAACAATAGAAACACAGCGGGTGAAAGTAAAGAGCAACACACAAATAACCGCTCTTGGGCTCTGAACTGTAAATATTAATCAACGGTAAACTGGCACAGATATGAACTTACTGATCATGTGCCCAAAAGGCCTACACAGCAGAGGGAACTTGGGGCCTAAAGAGGCTGGTTTGTCATGGTTACACTAATTTGGGACCGCCCTTGGTATGAGGGCCCCAAGAAGGACAAACATCACGAGGCTCACACATTTAGGCGTTAAACAACAGTACAGGACAATAAAAACAAAATTTTTGAAAAATATTGCCTATCTTTGCCAACTTGCACCTGATATCAAACACATCCCCTTAATGACTGTGATGAAATAATGAGAAGTTCAGATACTGGCCTGGTGTAACGTTTGCCCTTTCCTTGCCAGCTTTAACCTCTGCTGTCGACTCTGCCATCCCCACTAGGAGCCCTCAGTTATCAGTCCAGGGCCCTAATCTGTCTTTAGACTGACAGTTCCACAGGACCATCTCCAGGGTTTAATGCCCAGCCCCCCAGTTTGCCATGTACCATATGACTACAGAGTAGAGTTGTCTGTTTCCTCCATTTGTCCCTAAAACCATTGGCCAAACACGCACTTGTCCCCAGTGTCCCTTGTCCCGTCTTTTGTATTGAAGTCCCGGAGGAGCTTTAAAAAAGCAGCCATTTGGGTGGCAGTGTGGAAGGAGATGTGCTGTGGGGCCTCTGGTATCAGGGTCTACCATTCATATTAGCCATCACTTCAGCCATGAAACTCAGGGGATACTCATGGTAGTACACTTCTGATTGTAAAAAAGTTCAGTCAATTTTCCTCCGGGGCACAGCTATCATTCATTCATAACCCCTCTGCCTTATGTGAAGAATGTGAAGGGTTGAAGTCCCGGACAGTCCGCTCAAAGGGGATATCTTTCACCAAGTCAATGTTGGTCTGTGTCATTTATACTCTTTGACACTCCCCAAAAAACAGAGTGGATGCTTGCTGAGCCTCTAGAGATGAACCGTCTGAGGCATTGATGAAACATGAAGTGTCCGTGGATTCGACCAGCACTACATGGACCACCCTGATACTCACACAGGTGGGGTCTGACTGCCCTCTGTTACCGGTTTGACATGAGCCAAAGTGAAAGAACTGGCATCATGCTCTACTTCCGGTTGGTGAGCGGCGGGACGGGTCGCCGCTGCTCGTAACTAGAATATTGTTTGATGGTATTTCTTTTGCCATATTGCTGACATCTCTGCGTGGCTATATATCCCTATATAATATATGCTGTGTCTGCATGGCTTAACTAACCCTCGTTTTGTTTGAAATTTTCGGTTTTTTTCTGCCGTCTGCTGCTACTCCCCCTGCCTACAATGGGACTGGTAGGATATCTGCTTGGTTGTTTTTTTGGGAGTCTTCTGTCGCTCGTTATTCAACCTGCGATGGCCCCCTCCAGTCCAGCTGCTGAGCTGCCACTTCGTCTTCCCCAGTCTTTTGCCTCTGCTGCCGATTGTATATTTCGACCGGGCGTATACTTCTCCTGTGGAGATACATCCATCGTGGGTCCGCGGAGATTCAGGGGCGCCTCGAGAAAACCTTTTGGTCGATTTCGGCACCCTCCATAACACGTGGAGCGTGACCATGGCGTTTTGGGCCCGGCAAATTCGACTAACACCACTGTCAAATCGAAGCAACATTGTCGCTTTGGTCTATTAAACATAAAACCACTTGAGAAAGGACATCTCATTCAGGATCTCCTCTTGACTAAGGTTTGACTTTCTCTTTTTTAATTTCAGACTTGGCAGCAACCTCAAGACTTTTCACAACTAATGAATCCCCCCGAGTTTGTTTCCCTTGTCAACCCCGCATCTGGCCATGGAGGAGGTGTCGTGATAATTTACGAAAGTGGAAAAATCCTCCCGTTGCCTGCTCCTCCCTGTTAGCTCTTTTTGAATCGACTGTGTGTCAATTGTCTGGGCCAGTTCAACCATCATTGACTGTCTACGCCCTCCTAAGTCTAACAACAATTTTATGAACGATCTTGCTACCTTTCCCAAATCTATCTGTAATTACTCCAAATATAATTCTGCTGGGGTTTTAATATCCATCTGGACAATATCAATATCCCTCTCACTTGAGACTTTTTATCTTGCCTGGAGGTTTTGGATACCACCCACTCTGATTTTTCCTACCATTGTAAAGAACATATCTTGGACCTGATTTGCTCTCTGGTGTTGTTCCTTGATCTTAAGCAGATGAACTCACTATAACCGACCACTTTCTCCTCTCATTCAACGCTAAACTTCCCTTTTTTCTGTTCCTAAGCTTCCACATCTCATAGCCTTCGTAACTTTAAAGAATATCAACTTGAATTTGCTGTCTTCTAAATTGATTGCAAATGGATTTTTAAAATTTATCCTCTCCATAGAACTGGTCTCATATTATGACCTTGTCTTAATGGTATTCTTAATTCTCTGGCTCCGCTAAAAACCAGATCTGTTTCTTTTCCTTTTCTGCCCCTGGTTTACGCCTGACCTTCGAAAAGCTAAAGGCAGGCAACGGGAAAAGGTTGTTTAAAAAACCAAATCTCTGTCCACAAGAGATGTATAAAATCATCTACTCTATTACAAAGTTGTATAGCTCAAACCAAATCTAATGATTACACTCAGTTATTACTAGTATACAGGTAACACCAAGTCTTTGTTTTCTTTACTTAATAGTTACACAACCCCCAGACTCTTTACCATCTCACCTTCCTCAACTGCCTTCTGAATTTCCCTCTTATGTCTTTTCAATGAAAATCAAAGATACATCAGCACCTTGGTCCAGATCCTTTCTGTATTTCTTCGAACTACACTCACCTCTTCCTCTTTCTCTTCTTTCCAGTTTCCCCCTTCCTCTGAAATCTCAGATCTCATCTGCAAATCCAAGTCATCTACTGTCAGCTGGAAACCCTGCCTCATTTTTGGTAAGCCTGCCTCCCTCTCTGGTCCCTCTTTTCTGCCATCATTCACTCTTCTCTTACTACTGGTATTTTCCTCATCTTTCAAAACTGCAGCTTACCCCAATACTAAAAACCTGGTTGTGATCCTACTAATTTAAAAATTTTTCCCCATTTCTAACTTCCCTTTTATCTCCAAAATTCTTGAAAAAATAAGCTATCAACTTCACACCCTGTTACAATAATCTATATGAAAATTTCCCAAGTCTGGTTTCGCCCCCTTCATAGTACAAACAGCCTGTTAAATTACTAATGACCTCCTTATGGCTGCTGACTCTGGTCTAATCACTATTCTCATCCTTCTTGATCTGGGTGCCCCTTTTGGGTACTTTTTGTCCTACCACTCTTCTTAATAGATTATCTTTGATTGGCATTACTCACACTCCACTTGATTGGTTTAGATCTTACCTTTCAGGCGCCTCAGTTCATACAGCTTAAAACTTTCACACCCCAACCCATTCTTCTGGTGTGCCCCAGGCTCTGTCCTGGGGCCTCTTCTTTTTATCATTCCTTCCCCTTTGAAATTTTTTTTCCCAAATATAACATTAATTTTCCTGCTATGCTGATGACCCCCTCTACCTTTGGGGAAACCCACCTCCTCTTTTCCACCACCCTCCTTATTGCTGCATTTCTGAAATTAAATCCTGGTTCTCTTCAAATTTTCTTAAATTAAACAGTGACAAAACTGAGGTTCTCCTCATTGGTTCAAAATCATCATTATCCAAAACCAATAATCTTTCTTTTTTTATTTTTATTTGTTTCCCCATCTCTCAGGTCAGAAGTCTGGGTGTCATCCTCGACAGTACTCTATCTTTCCAATGTCCCTTAATAACATCCCCGGTCTGCTTACTTCCACTTACGTAATATTAATCTCATTGTCTCCCCCACTCCTCATACTACTGCCATTCTTGTTCATGTCTTGTCACTTCTCGGCTGGATTCTGCAATTCACTCCTCTTTGGTCTCCTAATAAATCTCTTCATAAGTTTCAGTTAGTCCCAAAATTTTGCAGCCCGTATCATCCCGGAATCCCATCTTCTCCCATATTCTCGGTCTTGGGAGCTTCATTGGCTCCCATCAAATTTCGTTTGATTTTAGATTCTGCTACTAACTTTTAAGGCCATCCCTAACCTCCCCTCCATATCTGTCCACCTTCTACATGTGCCATTCCATCCCATAACCTTAGATCCTCTTCCCCCACCCATCGCCCTTCCTCCCGCCGTCTAACCACCATGGGAGCAGAGCTTTCCAGCGTTCTGCTCCAAGTACTGGAACTCTTACCTGGGGTCTCCCAAAATATCAATCATATTCATCTTTCAAATGTAAACTTAAAAAAACATTTGTTTAAAATAGCTTTTTTTTCTTCCTCCCTAATTAAAATGTTTGTTTAGTTTTAATTTTTAGATTTTCTGATTTTTAAGTTGTTTTTTAATTGTTTTATTTTTTTTTGTTTGTTGGTGTCCTTGAGGGTTTTCTGAAAGCGCTTTTTAAATAGAATTTTATTATTATTATTATTAAAGGGAGGTTCTTTTAGTTTACTGCTGTAGTCAGCCATCTTCTGAGTGTGAAATACACAACACAGTTTCCTACAAATGACACATTAAATATGGCTCTGCTTATAACTGTTTTTGCACCAACAAACAGAGCTCCTCCATGAAGAGGCGTCCTTGATGTTCAGTCTGTCGTGTATGCACTAACCCAAAAACAACGTGAAGACTTCAGGGATTAACAGAGGGTTTCCTCTTTTGAGAGAGTTGAACTTCACTTCGACTTCCAACTCTGAGCGTCTATGGGTTTTCAAGATTTATTAGTGCACTGCCTTTCAGAATGGGTTCTCTGTTCTTAGAGACTCAACTCTTTAGCATATCAGTGCCCTCCATAATGTTTGGGGTCCCTTGGTCCCCCTGTGTTCCACAGTTTAAAACTACAAGTAAAACATTCAGATGTGATTAAATGTGCACATTAGAAATTTTCATTAAGGGGGTTGGCACACATTTCAGTCACACCATGTAGAAGTCACGCACTTTGTCTACAGTGTCCTCCCCTTTCAGGGCACCATAATATTGGGACAATTGGTGTTTGTGATTCCTCAGGTGTTTCATGGCTATAAGATCCTCAGCTCTCTTCTACTTTTGGGTTTGGAGCTGCATTGTTCACATGAGCTGTGCCAATGAAAATCAAAAAGCTTTGTGATAAACAAAAATTAAACTGTTTGTGATGTCAGTAAAACCTTGGGATGACCCAAATCAACTGTCTGGAATATCCCTGAAGAAAAACTCAGTGGTGAGCTCAGAATCACAAAGAGACTGGTAGGCCAAGGAAGACCTCCACTTCTGATGACAGAAGAATCCTCACTGTGGTCAAAAAAAAAGCCCTGAACGCCTTCGACAGATCAGAAGAGTCTTCAGTAGGCAGAGGTGGAAAGTGACTGAACGACTATCAGCTGAGGACTTCACAACAGAAAAACAGAGGCCACACTGCGGGGTACAAACCACTGTTAGCCACAAAAAAAGGATGGCCAGATTACAGTTTGTGAAAAAGGACTTCAGAAAGTCTGCAGAATTCTGGGAAAAGGACTTGTAGACAGATGAAAGAAAGCGATGGCAACAGCAACGTGTGTAGACAATAGAACGTCCTAAGATCCCAAAACAGACCACCTCATCTGCTGAACATTGAGAGGGTGGTGTTATGAGCGGCATGTATTTTGGTCCTGGCACCTTCTCTTCATTGATGAAGGAACTGCTGACAACAACAGCACAATGAATTCTGAGGTGTGTGAAACATCTGATCTGCTCAAAGTCAGTAAATGCCTCCAAACTTGCTGGATGACACTTCATCCCTACACAAGTAACGACCTCAAAACAGACTGCTGAGGCAAAACAGGAGTTTCAAAGCTAAAAGCAGAAAATTCTTGAATGTCCAAACCAGTCACCTGATTTAATTTGAGCGGACTTCCATATGCTGAAGAAAAACAAAAGGGACAAGCATGGCTGAAATGGCGAGCATCACCAGAAGATCCTCAGCACCTGGTGATGTTTTGAAATGAACTTCAAGCAGTCACTGCATTTAAGGGATATCGACAAAGTCCCAAACATGATGCTTTTAATGCAGGGTTCGCAGCCTTCCATGCCAAGGTCTCCTTGGGGTGAGGACTCACTACTTATCACCATCCAATAAAAAACATCCACGTGTCTATAATAAACTGCATACAGGCCTGTTGAGTGCAGGTAACTAAACTCTATAAAACAAAGCACTTTCATTATGAAAAAAAAAAAAATTTATAAATTTACACTAATAAAAGGCAAAGCCTCACTCCGACTCACTCATCACTAATTCTCCAAGTTCCCGTGTAGGTGAAGGCTGAAATTTGTCAGGCTCATTCTTTCAACTTCCTTACAAAGTTGGGCAGGTTTCATTTCGAAATTCTGGCGTAATGGTCAAACTGGAAGCTATTTTTCTCCATATGCTGTAATGGAATTGAGGGTCGAAAGCCGTGGGGCGGGTTTCGTGTGACATCATCACACCTCCCGTAATCCGTGAAGTGATTGTGCAAATTGCCAAAATGGTGAAAACGGGGCAGGGAAGGAG
>NW_024380288.1:0-29256 GCF_016835505.1 Polypterus senegalus
AAAAAGGCCCCAACTGGGAATTTTTTAAGATAACCGGTTCCCCCCTTTAAATGAACTGAAGGACTTTCATGTTTCCTTATGCAGAGGGTTGTACTTTCCCAAAAGAGCCCGAGCTAATGTCATCAAAACTCAACATCCAGGGGTAGAGGTGATAATCAGCTGTAAATATCAATAAACTCACCATTACTTTATAGGTGGACTCTCTTTACTAGGAGGAACGTCAGACTCATTGACTTGCGTCTAATCTGCGTGTGTGTGAGTAGTGAAGAGAAATCAGACTCTGATTTTGATCGAGGATCAGGAGATCGAGCAGGAGATTGAGGTACTAACATCAGTCAGGTGGAAGAGGGACGAGCTGAGAGAGGACTGGAGGCGGCCTGAAGGAAGGAAGGAAGGCCTAAAGAGATTGTGAAAGGCCCGGACTTTGGAGGATCGGTGCTGGAGGCACTGGTTGTGCACTGACTTTTGTAAATATTGTAGATAATAAACATGTGCTGGGTGGTCAAGCGATGTCCTCTGTCTGTGTCCGGGTCCGTTCACATCTGGCGAGTCGCAGGATCTCCACCTGTTCCAAGGCGGAGACCGCACATAAAATGTTGTTGTGGACGGCCGCGCAGCAGCGGACCCCACACACTCGCCACAGGAGCAGTGCGATACACAACCCACGGCAGCAGTTCTCCCCACGGACGCGCCGTCCGCATTGAGAAGGAGAATGGGCATTGCTGGGTAGCAGCGGGCTCCGCGAGCACGCGGCAGAAGGCGCGGCGCATGTTGCTAGCGAGGCCATGCCGGGCGCTTTCTCCGGACAGACGGACCCGGGAGCTAAGTTCCCTGCTTGTAGCAACTGGCCCTAAGGGCGGCGTGTTTTTGTTCAACAGGCATGGGGCTGCCGGATCCTACGCAGCAGCAGCTGGGAGAGCTGCTGAGTGGGAGACGCTGCAATCGAAGAGCTAGCATGCCGTCCGCACTGGGAAAAAAAGAGCCAAAATGACTGCGGACGGAAGTCCCACCCGCTGACAGGTACAGGATTGGCCGGTGTGTCTTGTGTGCCGCCAATGACTGGATAGAGGCGGGACCAAGAATGTCAGTCTCGTGCCTGAGAGAGACCGATTGGGCCAGAGGGATGGCCACAGGAGGCAGCGAGCGTTTGCGGCTGAAGGACAGATAAGCCCACCGACGTCTGTCTCCCTGTTCTCTAGTGGTCTCTGCTGAGCGAGGAGTCCCTTTGGCCCGCAGAGTCGCCTTTATTACAGGTGCTCGTGCTCACTCCCGTGGAGTTAGAGAAGCTGAGGGGACGGCGATCGCGCTCATCTGGGACACCGCAGGCTGCGGAGGAGCGGAGCGCGCTGAGCCTTTGGCCGGAGGAGTATGCAGGGATGGTGAATGTTGCCCTCCCGTACAGCAAAGGGAGAAGTCTCACGGCCGTGATAATATGACCTGCAACAAGTGGATTCTCCAACAGCGGATGCGGCGGTGCAGGTTTCCTGCAGAGCGAGAGTGAGATCGCAGGGGCTGACAGGACAAGGGCTGATGAGTGCCCTGGGTCCTAGCCCTGTGCTCCAAGCCTGCAGCTGTCTCCGCGGGTCTGCATGGATGCAAACGGGGCTGGATTTGAGCTTCGTTGTGCTCAGACCCGACCGCAGGGCGCCAAGAGGAAAAGGAGGGAGGGGTATCCCGGTTCCCCAAGGAATGGACGGTCACGGGGGCCCCGGGCCTGGTGAGGCCAGTTTCGCGGAGGCAGGGGGAAAAATTTTGGGGGGGGAAGAGCGCTGAGCGCCCCGAAAGGAAAAGGATGGCAAACCCATACCTTGAACCCACATCAGGGTGCTATATAACCTGACATTCTTTACCCTTTCTTAATGTCTTTGAACACTGTCGAAGTCGGGCAGCTTAGAGTCCACTATGACTTAAACCCTTCATTGGGTTCTATTTTCAGCCCCCTTGTGTATTCAACCCCCCTTTTTTCTTTTGTTAATTCTTAATTTACACTTTAAAAATTCATCTACAAATCTGCCCAAGCCTTTTTTGGAATCCTTTGTGATAAGGGGTTCCAAATTATCTGCTAATCATTTGACCAGGGGCCACTGAGGTGGGAGCCTTTCAGCACTCCCTTCGACTTTATTTTCTTTTTTTTCTCTTTTTTTGATCCCCTATCACTTTATTTTTGTGGGTTGCCCCCGGACACATACTTTCAACGGGACATGGATTTTTAAAACCGGGGTCGCCTTTCAATTCCTTAGGCTGAGAAAAAATGCCAGTGCCCGGGGGTTTTTTCCCCCGAGGAAGAAGAAGGGGTATCGTGGCAGCAGAGCCGTCACTAAGCAAAAAAACAAGGGGGTTTGGGGGAAAGGGGGGAAGCCCTCGGGCCTTCTTTGGGTTTTGAGAAATGGCCAACCAAATAAGATAAACTCTGGGTTGGTGAGAAATGTCAGAACCTACAGAAGGGTTTTTTGTGCTTTTTGAAGGGCTAACTAAACCCTCCCCCAAAGCCGGGAGCACCCGGGGACACAAAAGGGAAACACCCAAATACCTGCAGGAAGCACAAAGGAGGACTGCTTCATGTCAATACACGGGGGGTGAACCTGGGCTTTAAGAAAATTCCCCTTGCAGGGGCCCAACTGTTGGCCCTAAATTCGCCCCTTTTTTGCCCAAAAGTTTTGGCCGCATTGTTTTTATTTTTTCATCCCTCCCCGGGGGAGGGGCAGCAGGACATCATCCATTTTCTGTTCTGTTAAAAAACCCCCTGAGGGCGCCGTGGAGACTTTAACCGGCGCTGGACAAAAAAATTTCCTGCCTTCTCCCGTTTTGGACTGTAACACCAATAAAAGGACTATTGACCTTCTGTATAAACGAAAAGCTTGTCCCCCCCCTTTGCACTTGGGAAAACAGATCAAACCTGGGTTTTGCTTTAGCCCCCAAAAAAAAGGTAGGGTCCCCCCAACCACACACCCCATTCAGGAAGTTCCCCGGGGGGGCTGACTTGAGAGACTGGAACTACAGACTGGGGAAACCTGCAGGGGGCACATGTGAGAAATTGAGGAGTTTTTGCTGCACTACCGATTACATCATAGATAGATAGATAGATAGATAGATAGATAGATAGATAGATAGATAGATAGATAGATAGATAGATAGATAGATAGATAGATAGATAGATAGATAGATAGATAGATAGATAGATAGATAGATAGATAGATAGATAGATAGATAGATAGATAGATAGTATTATTAACCCCAAAGGGGGAAATTCACATAATCCAGAGAGTATACTGATACAAAGAAACAATATTAAATTAAATAGTAATTAAAATGAAAAAAAAAAATGAAGAAGCAACAATAATTTTGATAATGTTCACATTTACCCCCGGGGTGGAATTGAAGAGTTGATAGTGTTGGGAGGAACGATCTCCCCAGCTGTCACTGAAGCTACTTTCTGCCTGGAGATGACACTGTTAAGTGGATGCAGTGGATTCTTCATGACGCAGGAGTTTGTTTTAAAGCCGCCGCTTCGCCACAGATGTTTAAAATGCCAACTTTACTCCCAAAAGAGTCTGCCTTTAACAAGTTTGTCCAGGGCAGGCTCTTTCATCTTTTATGCTGCTCCACAGCACACCACGGCGAGAAGAGGGCACCGACACAACTGTCTGGTAGAACATCTGCAGCATCTTATTGCAGATGTTGAAGGATGCCAACCTTTTCAGAAAGTATAGTCGGCTCTGCCCTTTTTTAAATAGAGCACATTTTGGGAGTCCAGTCCAATTTGTCATCCAGCTGCACTCCCAGATATTTTTAGGTCTGCACCCTCTGCACACAGTCACCTCTGATGATCACAGGGTCCATGAGGGGGCCCGGGCCTCCTAAATCCTAAAGATTACAAGGACATCAAGGGCCTTTTTAACCAGAAGAAAAGGGCTTTAAAGGCGGTGATCAGATGAGCTCAAGCATGTGCAGAAGGAACCCAAGTCCAGCACAGGGCAGAAGGAGCAGTACAGGAGAAAGCTGGAGCAGAATTTGCAGAATAACAGCATGAAGGAAGAGTGTGGTGGGATGAAGATCATCACTGGCTGCAGTCAAGCGGGGCCACCAACGAGAGAGACATAAAGAGAGCAAACCAAATGAACAACTTTTAATAGGTTTGACCACCCTAACTCACCCCACCTCGAGTACTGCACCATCCAACCATCCTTCTGCTGATACCAGCATAGAAGAGACATCCCCACCCCCAATTACAGCAGCCCAGGGCCCATGTATAAACGGTTGAACTTTTCCACGCTCAAATCAGGAAAGTATAATAAAACCTACACTTGGCGGGAGCCACGCACTTTTTCCACGGTACCCCATACCTTGTCGACAAGTTCTCCACTGGTTTGCTATGGCACCCAGCGCCCAAAACAATGGTACTGTTCCTGTGTGGTTACTCTTTTTTCCTGACACAGCTTTATAAATACACTGAAACTAACCGAATTGTTTATTAGTGTAATGCATCTGATTGTAATTAACTTGTAAAATATAATGGCCAGGGAAACTAGTATTCCAAATCCATAACTGCTTTACAAATGCTTGACTTAAATTTCACCTCTTCTTCTTTTAGTGCCCCTGTTAGGGGTTGCCACAGCGGGTCATCTTTTCCATTACCTCACTGCACCACTCGGAGTATTTATATCACTGTATCTGAGGTGAATCACAGCAGCAGCTGATCAGAAAAGAGAATTATCGATACAGCTTCAAGGGACACGCTTTCCTCAGCCACGGGAAAACGTTCAAAGCCTTTCCTGTACGGACCTCGCGGTTCAGAAACAGTTTCATCCCAAGAACTTTAAATGCACTCCCAAACAATTGCACCTTGTAGAACTGTTAGTACTTATAAGTACAATCACCTCACGTAAACTTTCATACAGTTGTAATATCGCACAACCTGAGCCACTTTATAAAGAGCGATTTACATATGATGACGATATCATTTTTAAGGTGAAATGCAGAAAAATATGCTGATTATATTATACAGATAAAATTTTAACTCATTTAAATAATCTATATTCTTCACTGGGAGGTCGTGAAGGATAGAATAATTAAACATGTACTACGAAGCTATTTCAGTGTTCCTAAACATTTTGAAGAGTCGGCACTCTAAGCTTACAGATGGCTTAACGCCCATTACAGAGCTGGATTGTGTGGCGATCGGTTATGGAGAATGAAAAGAAGGACTGCAGGGCGCACGCCAAATATATTGAATACTAGCAGACCTGGCGTGTTCCGCACGCTTAACCGGGTGTTTCGCAACGGATCGTGGTTTTTTCCCAAACTAGACGTCCTGTCTTTCGATTCTTTTAACCGCCTGGTTTCGCAGCCAGTCGCCTTTTCAAAAAACTTGAAATCCTGTCTTTTTAGATTAGTTTAACTGCCATTTGGCAGCAATCGTTTTCTAAAGTAGAAGTCGTTTCTGTTGCGTTGGTTTTGGCAGCGCGCTTTTTCCAACCTAGAAGACCTCTTGGGATTCGCTTAAGGCCACGTGATTGCATGTCTTTCAGGTAGTTTCAATATCCATTTCTTGCACGGAGTTTTCTCCCATTTATAGTGACTGTGTAAGACCATGTACAACAGCAAATTAGTAAAGGAGAAAGGACTAAACACTAAGGAAAAAGAAGGGAAGACCATCCAGCCTGGGCTCAGCTGGGGCAAAATGATTTAAGTGAATGAAATACGTGAATGGAGGGGAGATGATCAGGACTTCCCTACCCGCCTTTTAACCTCTTCATCCCTCCACAAACACACAAACACAGTCTCTCGGACCCCAACCCCCTTTTATATATACAGATAAAACAGAAAGAAAAAATAACGAAAAGCTAAAAATGCAGCGACAAATTTCACAAAAGTTAAACGCTTGTGTCATGAGCATGAGGCGGCAGGTCCGCAACGGACGGGGCCACCCAAACCGTGCATAAGATGCCATATTGACTTTGGGACTTTTCTAGGACATAGAGCCACCCTGAGTACTGCTGCAATAAAAAATTCTGAAGGTCACACACAATCACTGCGACTCCTATCATCATGAAAATAATATCACGTATACATTTCAGTATTTTAGTTATTCAGAGAGCTGTAATATCATGAATGTAATTGATTCTGTGTCCTGTCAGAGGAAGAGAGCCGTTTAAGAAGAAAGAGTGATTCACACACATAGAGACATAGAAGAACACATACAAAACAAAGCATTTAAGGGCTATACTTTTATTATTTTTATTTGAGAAACTGTTAATTAAATGATTTTAAGATGAAGTTTATGATGTTCTATTTTAATGACAAAATAAACTACGGATTGTAAGAATTATGTTTCTGGACTTCATTAGCGCCTTCACACCATCCAAACCTGTCTTTGAGACAAGATGACTGAGATGGCAGTAGATTCATACCTGGTGCCATGGATTGTGGATATCTTACAGACAGACCTCAGTATGTGTTTTTGGGAAATCAGGTCTGAAATTTTGGTCACAAACAGGAGCCACAGGCACTGTACTTTCTCCCGGTCCTGTTCGGCCAACATACATTAGACTTTCAAATAAACCCAGTGTCCTGCAGGGAAAAGTTGCTGATGACACGGCTATCATGGGCTGCATCAGAGTGGGGAGGGGAGTATAGGACCCCATCAATGACTTTGAAATGAGCACTCAAACCACCTACACCTGAACACCAGAAAACAAGGAGCTGGTCGTGGATTTTAGGAGGCCCAGACCCCCCATGTACCCCGTGGGTCGTCCAAGGTGACTGTGTGCAGATGGTACAGACCTATAAATATCTGGGAGTGCAGCAGGATGATAAATTAGACTGGACTGCCAATACTGATTCTCTGTGCAAGAAAGGACAGAGCCGGTTATACTTCCTTTGAAGGGGGGTCCTTCAACATCTGCAATAAGATGCCGAGATGTTCTATCAGACGGTTGTGGTGAGCACCCTCTACACCGGGTGTCCTGGTGAAGCAGCATTAAGAAGAAAGACACCTCATGCCTGGAAAACTGGTGAGGAAGGCAGGCTCTATTGTTGGCATGGAACGGGACATTTTTAACATCTGTGGCAGACCCGACGGGCCTAAGCAGACTCCTGTCAATCATGGAGAATCCACTGCATCCACTGAACAGGATCATCTCCAGACAGAGGAGCTTCAGCGCAGACTGCTGTCACCGCCCTGCTCCACTGACACACTGAGAAGATCATTCCTCCCCAAACAATGCACTCTTCAACTTCAACTCACCGAAACGTAACATTATAAAAAAATTATTGTCTGTTTTACCTGCATTTTAAAAACTTTAATATTTTTTTTGTATCAGTATGCTGCTGCTGGAGAATGTGAATTTCCCTTGGGATTTCATCTGCGACTTAACAACAAAAACATTTATTTATATAAAGATTTTCATAAAAAGTAGTTCAAAGTGCTTTACATAATGAAGAATGAAAAATAAAATAAATAAAACAAAATAAGTCAACTTTAAATTAACATAGAATAAGAGAAAGGGCCGATGGGCCAGGTGGAAAAAAAACAAAAAAAAAAAACGGCTGGAGAAAAAAAAAAAAACAGGGTTTCCCAGCCCATTAGACTCCCCAGCCCCTCTGGGATAAACCACTTTTCCTTATATTTCTATCTAAATCATTTCGATTTTAAAAAAATAGAGGGCCCCATCACTGCCCCCTGTGGTACCCTTAACACTGGGAGGTCAGCATTTCCTCATTGTAAGTTTAGGCCCTCTATTTACAGTCTGTATGTTTTAATTTCCCCTTTACTTTTCCCTAATTACTGTCTCCTTGACTGTTTTTTTACTACTAAAATACTGAAAGAATTTAAGTCGTCTGCCCCTTTCTTCTGTATTCTTCCCTGCGTTTTTTTACCCCCTGATATCCTTCTTTATGGTTCCCTCATGTTCCCCGCTTTTTAAATTATTTGGGTTATTATTTTTTATTCTTATGCAGCTGTTTTTACTTGCAGCTTTTTTTTTAAATTTTCCAACCAGGGGAGTTTTCTTTCTTTCCTATTAATTTAAATGTGGTCTGCCTGTCCTTACACATTTCACCCCGCATGGGAGGCAGCAAAGGGGGGCTCAGTGAAGGGTTCGACCCACCCGGGGATGGGGAGGCGACAAACCTTTTTTCCCCTTTCCCCCTGTAGACCAAACCCCGGGGAGGTTCCACCCTGTCCCCTTTGGACGCATTTTGGGACCGGCCAATGGAGACAGACCTTGCCACCCGCCCCCTTGTCACATCCGACAAACCAATAAACATAAACCCGGGCCCACCCCATGACCTCACTTCCTGCCCCCCCCTTTAAAAGCCTTCCTTTTCCCTTCTCACAGTCTTGTTTTGGATTTTTTAAGATTTCAGTGCTGGTATTTAAAAAAACCGTTGCACCCGGATCCCGGTTTACATGGGTGGCTCCCCCAAACCTTTTCTGTCTTTGTCTCGTTTTGTGACAGTGGGGAGCGGAAATGGAAAAAGCCCCAAAAGAAGGGGACGGACCCAAAACACCCAGGTGGGGGGCGAGGGCCGAGCATTCAGGGGGGAGGGTGCCCGTGGTTGGGAGCCCCGGGGGGCCCCGGCCCCCATGCAGAACGGGGCCATCGGGGGCCAGGGTGTGGGTGGGCCACAATTGGGCTCCCCTGGGGGGAGTGAGGGGGACCGATGCTCTCTTGGGGGAGAGTGCCTGCCCCCAGTGAAACCACAGCCCCAGTTCCCCCTGGGGGTGCCCCAGACTGGCAGGTGAGAAAAATAACAAAGTGGAGGTTGCCCCCTGAGAGGCCGACCAAAAAAACCCCTGGTCCAGGGAAAATGGCAGTGGCTGGGCCCCGGGAAAACAAGCCCCCCAGGTAATTGAGCAGGTACGCTTCTTTTTCCAAAAGCATTTCCCCCAGGGCCCCCGCCGGTCTGGGGCGGCGTTTAAACCATTGGGCTCATAGGTTTAAACACAGGGGGCCCTCACACTCTGGGAGAGCAGAACCGCCTTCTGTCAAACCAGCCGGGTATGCCAAAAACTACCCCCTCCCTGACACCCCGGAGTTTACGGCCCCCGCGGCGGGGCACCAAAACCGCTTGGAGGCGAGGAAAATGCAGGTGGGGGGGAGGAGGTTTGGTGTTTTGAAAAACCCCGTTGCGGCCCCAAAAAGGCGGTGATGAAAAACGGTTTTTTCCCTTTGACCGCAGCAACATTTCCATTGTTCCCCCCGTTTTGCTACCCACAAGGGAAAAATTCAAGCCCGTATAACCTGTGTCCAGGGGAAACCCGGGTACAGGACCCCCCCAGTTATTAGCACGGGGGGTCAGCCCAGAAAGTAACCGGGCAACCCTTCCGATCCTACCCGGTGATGGGGGGCGGACTGGTCTAAAATTTAAAGCGTGAGACCTACCACCCCGGGGTTGTTTCGAGGCGGAGATGAACCGCCCCGCGCCCCGCCGGTAATCAGCCGGCAGAGAGAGGCACCCGCCGGGGTGAGGGAAACCCCCGGGCCATCGGGGTGCCCGCATCCACCAACGCCCCCCGGGGGGGAGGCCACCCCCATTGAGGTCGGGCGCGCCCTCTCCGTGTTGTGGTTTAAATTTAAAAAGCCGGTTTTCTTTAAAAAAGGGGAGCAATGGAATGCGACCCCCAAAGTTTGAAAAAAATGCAGTGGCCCTTTTGTCAATGGCCAGCGCATCAGTCATGCCACAGGGCCCCATTTTGTGCTAGATAATGACCTCCCCCTGTAGCAAGGGAGCGGGAGGAGACGGGTGTGCTAGTGCACGCCTTGGGGCGGCGGTCTAAAGCTAACCCCCCACCCCCCAGGTGGCCACCTGGGCACCAAAAAACCTGGAGCGGACGCCCGGACTGGCCCAGGAATTAATGAGGAGGTTCCTTTTGCCCCTTCCGCCCGGAGTGTCAACTGCAGACCCTGGGAGGGCCCGCCTTTTTTCCTATTCCATTGATTGCGTCCTTCCACAGAATTACCGGGGGACCTCAGAGCCCCACCCCGAGGACACAAGGTTTTTAGTTCTGGGGATTATGCTACCATCCCCCGAACCCGCCCGTTGGGGCCCAAACCCCCCAAAAAACCATGCGGGGAATTACTAGGGTTTCCCTGGATCCCAAAGAAGTCTTGACAGCCCGGGGGCCCCCTTCCCCCCGGAGACGTTCGGGGAGACCCATTATAAAAATAAAGCATTTAAAAACCTGGGTATCATCCTAAAACCGACGGATTAGTAGAGAGGTTTAATCAAACCCGCAAAAGCTGCGAATGGTCACGGGGTGGAAGGAACTGGGGTGCTCCCCCCCTGCCCCTTTTTCCTTCGGGGAAATCCCAAAGCTCCAGGGGTTTTCCCTTGAACACGGGGGGACAACCCCGGGGGTATTGATATTTTGAAAAAAGGTGGAAGAAGATTTTACCACTAAAAACTGGAGTATATCGCAGTTACCCATAATTTGGAAAGTCGGCCTTCCTTTAAAATCACATGGAAGGCTCAAGGCACAGGTTCACTCAACCTGACGCCCCGGGGCCACCCGGGGGATGGGGGCATGGTCCTATGCCTACCTCCCCCTAAGTTGGCCCACTGGCAGGCCCCCGGGGTTGGGGGAAAGGGGGGCTGGTACTATTTGGGGAGTCAACCCAATGCGGGCCAAAAGGGGCGGGTATTCATGTGAACCCTGAAACCGGGAAGGACAGGGGCCCCCCCCCTCCTCCGCCAGCCCCGCCCTCTTCGCCACACACCCACCCCTTTGGGACAGACTTGGGGCCCAGGCAACGGGGAGCTGGAAACAGTTATCCGGACCGTTGGGGGGTAGTCAGTAACACCCCAAAGGGCCCTCTGATTGGCCCAAAATTGTGACAGAGCCGGGGTTGTCAAACCCCTCCCTTTTTCCAGGAAAAACTGAATGGAGTTGAGATCGCCCTGGAACTAGGTGTAATTGAGGGAAAATTATGTCCCCGGTCCCCCCTTGTGTGTCGGGGAAGCCTGACGGAAGTTGGGGGGTTCTGCAATTCCGCGGTTAACCAGGGTTTCCAATTTGATCCATCCAATCCACGTGGGGGCCCCCAGAGGCTTGGGGCAGGTCAATACCTGACCACCTTGACATGACAAAGGGGACTGGCAGGTTCCCTTTTAAAGGACTCCGGGAAAAAAACCCCATTTAGTACCCCACCCAAATGGCAGTTCGGGCCCCTTCCCTTTGGGTTACGGGCCCCCGCAACCTTTTATTGGGCAAAGTGCTTGCCCCCAAAATCATAATGTGCCCCTAGATGACGGGGTCATCTATTCCAGCACATGGGAAGGGAAAACCCGCATGTCCAAGCGGGGTTTTGGGCCTTGGGGAGGCGGCGGGTTAATCCCCAAAAATTTTTTTTTTAAGCGAAATTTTAGGTACCTGGTGGGTGGGTACCGTAAAGGGACAGTGCTCCAAAAAGATGCATTCTGAAATGGCCCCGCCCCGGGGAAACCCAATGCAGGTCCAAGCCTTTCGGGGTTTCGGCACGCCCGGGTTTTTACCCCCGGGTTTTGGGGGAAAGCGGGCCCTTTACCGATTTTAAAAAAAAGGGCCCCAACATTGTGGGATGGGCGCAAAACAGAACTGCATTTGTGACTTAAAAAAAGGCCCCGTCCCACCATTTTGATGGACCTAACTTTTTTTGCCTTTCATCCTCCCCGGCGGACGCTGGACGGCCTGGGGCCGGGTGAGCAAATGTCGGGTGAACACCCCATGTTCCACCGGGAAAATGTGGACCGAGACCAGGTATCGGGTGGGAGGAGGCTCTGGCGGGTTTGGGCATCACCAGGTACACCTGTTGGGCGGGGTTCCCCTTTCACGGACCATGACCCCTACAGTGGGTGGCCCTGCCCAAAGGAGTCAAAGGGGGCACCCGGGGGGTTTCTTTACCGCAGCCATACAAGTTTTCCTTTTTCATCGGGGGTGTTCCTCCCGCTGATCTCTCTCGGGGTTTAGACCCCCGGGTTTAAAGGGCGCCTGACCCGGGGTCTGGGCTGAGGGGGCCTTGCCCCAAGCCATGGGAGGAAAACAAAGGGGCCCAGGAAGGCAGTTCGAGCCGCCGGGGGTGTGGGAGTGCACAACTCTCTTTTTCACTTCCCTTTGACCAACCCAGGTTCCCCCTGCCCCCTGGGCGCACTTTTGGGCCGGCCAAGGAGACAGACCTTGCCAGCCCGGCCCCCCGATGTCACATCCGACCAAACCAATGAACATGAACACGTGCCGATCCTTAGACCTACTTTCCCGCCTCCCCTTTGCCTTCCCCTTTTTTCCCTTTTCGAAGTCTTGTTTTGGGCTCTGTTGTAAGCACCAGTGCTGGTATTTGAAAGAAAACCTTGCAGCCAGGACAATTACAGGGTGGCTGCCCCAAACCTTTTTTTTGTCTTTGTCTCTTTTGACAACATTTAACATTTTTTAAACCCCTTCCCCTGCTCCCGACGTCTCCACATTAAATCTTATCCCCCTCTATCATCTTTGTCTTTTCCCATCTTTTTCCCAAAATTTTCAAACCTCTGAGAACTGTATTATATTATGGCACGTGACCCCCAGTGGTCCAATCAGCTCTATCCCCAATTTGGGGTTTTTATTATACAGAATACTAAATCCAGACAAGTTCACCGCTGGTGCTTTAAAGGTTTTTTAAAAAAACTCCGATTTCTATTAAAAAATCCTGTTCGTTCCCCCCATTTGCAAGGTTCTACGGGAAAGTGATTCATGAACGGAAAAAGAAAAGGGAGGAAGCTGGAAAGGAGGAATGGGAGCAAATTGAAAACATGGAGGGGTTGATTATTGATCAGATTGGACAAGTCCATCATGGCACCACGTTGTTCATCACGCTGAGGTGGCACTGACCAATGGTATATGCTGTTCAAGCAGGCAGGGGGGACAACACCTTTATGCGCTGATTTTCAAGAATGTTACTGCTCAAGACACCAGTCCCTGAAAGAGAGGGCCATCCAAAGGGGTTTTATGGGCACAGACAACTCAAAAAGAGGCACCAGTGCAAGACATATTTAGCAGGGAATGTGTGGCAATGCCCGGTTGCGTTTTTAACGAATTTGGGTTTTAACTTTTTTGGTAAAAAAAGGAACTAAAAACCCATTTTTTGGAATTACGAAAATGCCTGCCCCAGGGGCCAATCCTTACCCTTTTGTTTTTTTAAAAATTTTCCCCTTCCCCCTTGTTTTCTGTTGAAAAAACACCCGTTTTTTAAAAAAACCCGCTTGGCCCGCCTTTTTAAAGGGTTCCCCCCCTTTTTTCTGCGGGAAACAAATTTAAACATTCGGGGGCCCAATTAAAACTCAAGTTATTCCTTGTCTTGCAAATCCAATCCCCCGCTGTTTTATCAGGGCCCGGGTCATCCCAAATTTAAATCTTTAAGGGGGGTAAAAACCCCTATCAGCATTTTAAAATTTTAAAAAAATTTTTTTAAAAAACCCCACCCAAAAAAAAAAACCTTTTGGGGGTTCACGCAAAAAAGGGCCCATGAAGAATATTTAAGGAATGGGGAAGGGGTTTTTGAAAAAGTTAATTTTGGGACTAATTTGACAGGGGCAATTTTATGGACCACGAAAAAACTCTTAAATCCCCGGGGTTTTTGGAATTTTTTGGTTCAGAGGAGGCCACATTGGGGTTTTTTAAAATTTATCCGGGAGAAAAGGAAAGAAGAAAACCCTAAAAGGTTAATTGGGTCCGGTTCACCTAACGACTTCAACTTTTATTTTTTTTATTTTGTTTTCGATGTTTTTTAAAATTTTTAAACTTTTTGGGAAATTTCCCTTTTTTTCTGTGAATTTTTTACCCTTTTTAGCCCATTTTTTTTTTTCACTTAGGGGGAAATTTGTGTCCATTTGGCCCCCAAAGGCTGGTCTTGAGGCCAGGTTAAATTTTATTTGGGAAAAAGAAAAAGGAAGAAATTTTTAATTATAAATTTGAAGGTTATTTCCTTTTACTGATCCCCAAAATCAAAAAAATTGAAGAATTAAAAATAAAAGGGTTAAAGCCCAAAATTTTATTAATTTTTTTCCCCTAAAGGGTTTTTTTTTTAATTTAAACAGGGGTTTTTTGGAGGGGTTTTTTCCCGGCCATTGGACAAGAAAAAAAGAAACCGGGTAAGAAGGAAAACGGGAATAAAAAGTGGGGTAAAACAAAACCGGGGAAGCTACCCGGTCATGAAACCCAAAAAACTTTTTTTTTAAACCTTGGAAAAAAGGGGAAAAAAAAAAGGGGGTTTTTTTAAATAAAAATAAATTAATTTTTAAAATACCACGCAGATTTAAAAAAAGGTAAATTTTGAGGGTTTTTTGGGCCTAAGGGAAAAAAATTAATAGCCAGGCCAGGGGGCAGAAAGGGGGGGAAATGGGGGTTGGAAAGGGGACGAACACCCAGAAGTCCTTTGGTAAAAAGGGGGAAAAAAAAATTTTAGGGGACCAGGAAGAAAAAACCGGTTTTTTTCCTAACAAAAAATTTATAAACAAGCCCAAGTTATGGGGTTTTTCCCCCTATTTGGACTGGGATCCTAAATCTGGGGGGAGAGGGGAAAGAAAAACCAAAAAACCCCCATGACAAAAAAAAGAAAAGGAAAAAACAAACAATTCACCAAAAAACCGGGGTGAGGTTTGTTATCAAGAATACTTGCCGGGAAAAACCCCATTGGAGGGTCAAAGCTTTTTTGGGGTCATTTCAGCCGGATGAACCCAAACTGGGGGTGTGGTTTTGGGCAATTTAAAATTTTTAATTTGAAAAGAAGAAGGGGGACTTTTTTACCTTTGGGCCCAGCCCAGCTGCTAAATTAAAATTTGGGTGCAGGACTTTTGGTGGAACAAAGTTTTTTTTTTCAAAAAAGCCAGAGGAAAAATAAAATTAAACCATTCTTTTTTAAAAATTAAAATTTGTTAAGAAAGGATTGAAAAAATTTTAAAAGGAGGTTAAAATTTTTGGGGGGTTAACTGGGATTTTAGTTTTTAATTGGGGAATTTTGGGGAAAGAAAAGGGAACAAAAAACAAAAAATTTTTTTTCCCCCCTGTTTTCCCCCCCCCTTTTGTTCCCACTTCACCTTTTCCCCTTTTGTCTTAATTTGACTGTTGACTGGCAGGGTTTTTTTCCCATTTTTGTCTGAACTAGATACCTCCAGTGGTCTGAATGTGTTTGTAAGACTTAAAAAATTAAACAGCAATCCAAAACAGAACTGCAGCACCAACCGGGAAACCCCCTTTTGGGGAAAAACAAAGGGGACCGAAAACGAAAAAAAAAAAAAAGAAACATTGTGCCCACTGTTCCTTCAGAACATCAATGCCAGGCTACAGTTTGAGTTAATGTGAGGATGAAAAAAAGGTTAAAAAAAAATTAAAAAACCATCAATCAAAAATAATTAAAAGGGGAAAGGCATCCCTAAGGGAAAAAAACGTTTCTGTCCCCATTTTCCTATCCCTACACCCCCTTTCCACTCTTTTTTTTCGTTTATTTCTTTGTCTTTATTGAAGTTCCTAATTCCCCACCTTCATCTGCCCTCTTTTTCTCCCCTTTCGGCTCCTCCCCCCCCTGATTTCCCCCATGTCACCCCCAGCTCCCTCTTTTGGACAAAAAAGGGACCCTTGGTTTTTTTTCCCTTTTTTGCCCATCAAAGTAATGTACTGACTGATAAACCTAAAATAAAAAATGAGAAAAAGGGAAACATGAAAAGGCCCTTCTTCATTAGCCAGTTCATTATATTTTTTTTGTGCTTTTTACTTTTTTTTTTAAAAAAAACAATTAAAATAAACCCAAACCCCCCAAACCTATTTTTAATTATTTTTTTTATTTTTTTACTACCTCCCCCCCTTCTGTCTGTTTTTCCCTCTATCTTCTTAATCCTTTCCCCCACCATCCATCCTCCGCCCCCCAAAAATAACCCTTTGCATCACAAAAATTTCTCCAACCTGAACTTCCAAAGTTTTCTTGGGAAATAAATTTAAAGATGAACTCCACCATTGGCACTCAGTTTCAGTCCAGTTTTCCCAGGATACACTCCAGTCCCCCCATCATAGACAAGAAATTTTGTCTCCCAAAATCTTGGGAAACTTTTAACCTTCAATTTTATTTATCTCATTAAAAACAAACCCCACTCACCTGTTTTTCCTTTTTTTCCCTTCCCCGCTCGACCTTTTTTGGCCCTTTATGTTCAGTCAAGCAAAAATCATGCAGATACCGCTTTTATTTTTTCAAAATATTTCCAGTCTCTTTTTTGGGTTTTTCCAGGCTCCCCCTTCAGATTTATCGATAGTCAGTTTTCCCAGGCTGCTTTTCAAAGTGGGGGTGCAGGTGACGGACAGGAGGAGCAGGTCAGACGGACTTCACCGCTTTGAACTTCATCCCAGTCAGGCCACCTCCAGCCCAGGGGGCATAATTCTGAGATGGATGAGGACTGGCCGGCCCTTTTTTTTCTTTTTCGTTTTATTCCGGCCTCTAAATTCAGGTTGGTGAAGGTCCCCACTCAGGGCAGTGCATCTGGCTTTGATCCCAGAGCTGAGGGCCCCGAAAAAACTGGCCACAGAGGATAGACGGGGTCCCAGGGCTCCCCGACAGATAAAGCAGGTGATCTCCTTTTTAATCCAAACAGCCCCGGGCCCCCCGCCCGTCAGAGGGGAGACAGGAACAGACAGAGTCAGGACAAATGAGGAGATTTAAAAAACCCCGAGGGGACAAAAGGACATCAAGAGAAAACTTAGGAACAGAGTGGCCCGAATGTAACCCGTTGTATCACATGTATTGTGGCCAGCACCAGGTGGTCCTCAGAAGACCAAGACAGCACCTCTGTGGTAGAGGGGGTCCCCGTGGAGGGGATGTGGGAGTGGCCTAAGTGAGGCGGGGGTGCAGGATGTTGGTTGGGGGGGCAGGGGTTTTTTGTTATTGCGCTCATGTTTTCCCTTGACATTCTGCATGTTGGAGAAAGAACTGACAGACAGCTGAAGAGGGGCTCTGCCATCGGAAGGGCTGATGGGGAACCGGGTAGCGGGTGAACAGAGATGCTGGACATGAAGAAAGGAGCAAAACCCAAACCTGGTTTGTGGGTTTTTAACGCTCTCAGTGTTTTACTGTCCACAAGCTCCATTGTATTGTAGATTATTTATTTCTTGTGGTGACACACGCCCGCACTTTTGAAACAGAGACAGAGAAGCAGCAGCATGCCGGTGAGACTGTGGGGACACTGGCAACCCCTTTAACATTTTGATTTTTTGTCCATGTTTTTTTTTACTTTAATGAGTTAATAAGAACAGTTCTGTTCTAAAAGCAGGTTAAGGGGGAATAAGTTAACTTCCCCTTTTCCCTTTTAAAAATTTTTTAGTGGGGAAAACTTGAAAGCCGGCTTTTAAATTTCAAAGCCAACCTGAAGTCGCCCGGTACGGGGGGTCCAGGGTTAAAAAGGCCCCCCCAGTGTGATTCCCAAATGAAATCTGCCATGTGGGAAACGACCCAACACTCCACACCGCTTTCCACTGGGCCTTGGAGGGGTCCGCCATCACGCGCCCCAATTTTTGGTCATTACCCAGGCCATATCCAACAAGGGCCCATCTACAGCTGTTTGGGGGGGCAAGCCCACCAGTTTCTCTTCTACAGTCGGGGTCTGGCTAATGCCCAGGATATTCAAAGGCCAAACCTTTTTTATTTTATACCTTTTTTTCTCTCAGTATTTCATTTTCTTGTTTTTTATTTGTTTCTAATTTTACCCATCATGCCTTTTTCCTCACTCCAGAACCCCATTCCCCACTTTTCTTCTTTTTTTACGTAAAATGTGGGTTTGAAAGAAAATGAATTAGAAAAAAAGAAAAAGAGAGGGGAACTAGAGGAAGAAAAATGGAAAACAACAAGAGCACAGAACCAAAGAATAAAAAGAAAGATGAATGAAAGTCCCCACTTGGTGACCCCCTTTAAAAAAAGGTCACACCACAGGGGCATGAGGTGTCAAAGATACCTCCGGATGTTCAAATCAATAAGATCACAAACTCCGACAAACCCCTACCAGACGACTGCAGGGTGCTGAAACTTTAGTACCGAATAGAAAGAGAAAATGGCCAGTTAAGAACTTTTCTACCCCAGCTCCATTCCCGTCCACCATTTACAAACCTGTCTGCTCCAAATGGACACAAAGTGACATCGGCCCTCAAAATAAAGCTGACCGAGCCCCCCCCACCCAAGGGGGTTCCCCCACCCCCCC
Organism: Polypterus senegalus; assembly: GCF_016835505.1. NCBI lineage: Eukaryota > Metazoa > Chordata > Cladistia > Polypteriformes > Polypteridae > Polypterus > Polypterus senegalus. Next base: position 18,187 of record NW_024380288.1, read on the forward strand.
CAAGAGAGTCTTTAGGGCCCCTTTTAAGAGAAACGGGCATGAAGGTTCAGCTGGGGAGCCCCAAAAAGACTGGCAGATGGGAAAGTGGGTCCTTTTAAAAGGGTTTAGTCATGTGTGCCTGGGGGGCTCTTTGTGTCAGTGTGTCCAAAGCACAACTTCTAAGAGTTGGACGTTCAAAAGGTTACCCACAGGATGAGATGACTGAGGGTTACAGGGAGGACATTCCATTCTGTCCGGGGGCCCGCTTTTTTATGGGGGGCAAAAAAGGGGATGAAAAAAAAAAATTACAAAAAGAAAAAAGCAATTTTCTTTTCAATTTCATTTTCCAAACAACACACAAAAAGTTATAAAAAATTAAAAAAAATGAGATAAACATTTGAAATTTCATTTCAGCCTGCAGAAATGAAGCTCTAAAAAAGAAAAGTGAAATGCAATGAGCACTGGGGCCCCGCGCCCACTGAGTTTTTATTTTTTTTTCTTTTCATTTTTAAATTCTCAACATGCAAATATATTTTAATTAGTGCAGGGAAAGGGGGGGGCTAAGACTTTAACATGTGAGGGATAAAAGGGATCAGCTGAAAAGAGCCATCAATAAAAAAACATGTCTGCTTTATGGAATAAAGGCCAAAAAATAGGGACCTCATCAAAGGTTTTAAGGACAACGACTGTGGGGTCTCCGTAAAAAGACCTTTTTACAACGACAAACACAACAGTATCTTTCTTCAGGCTGCTACCAAACCTTTCCCACCGCTTCCCCCAGTCCAGCTGAAAGGACTGAATATTGTTAGCTGACTGAACTGATGAGGGTTCCTGCCGTTGAACACTTTTATTTTTTTTGTCTGGTTTATCCTTTTTTTAAAACCTGTTTTAGATTAATCCCACAAGTTTGCATACATTTAAACAAAATTGATTTTAACGGACTCTGATGTTAAATTGTTTTAAAACACGTTTTTTGGAAGTACCATTACGTTACCCAATCTATTTGGAATATCTTGAGGTCGGACATTTTATCCCATTCAGTACATTTATCTGAATAATAATCTTACTTTGTGAATAATTTTTTTCCCCGAAAAATGGAAACCCCCAAGCATGTTATACACGCTATAACAAGATAAAATTGTCCAATAATATATAAAATTTGTTCCATTTTTCCCTTTTTAGAAGAGCTCAAGTTGAAAATGTGGGAGACAGAATTGACCAACAGTTGCCTTTCGCCCCCAAATACGGGGAGGGCAGATGAAGTACATTAAGATTGGGGGTTTTTGTTTCCCTGGTTCCTTTTATAGCCCATGAGTATGGAAAAGTGCTATATAAATGTAATGAATTTTTAAAGTATTAGTAGTATTAATTATTAAATTAACAGCTTTTTTCAGCATCGCGGTCAGGCTTGATGAAGCACCTGAATTAAAGGTGTCTGTTATTCATCCATTAACTGCATTTTAAAGACTTTTAAAAAGGGGCCCAGTGGGATTTTACAGAAATAAGTCAGATGGGATTTTTTGATACTTTTTTGATATTTTTTTTTTGGAGAACTTTCCATTAGATATGTAAACTTTGGTTTTGGATCTGAATATTTAGACCAGCACTTCATACTGGTCTTCATGGTCAGATCCCAAACCAATCACAGCTCAAAACCTTGGACCAGGCAAGTTTGGGTTGAGCTGAGTCTTGATTTTGGTTTTTTTAGGTCCTGGGGACCCGCCATCCCCCATTTGGCCATTCCACAGTTGGAATGCTGCGAGCCAATCCCTGAAAGGACCCCCTCCCTAGATTCCCGCAATCCCCACCAGAGATGACTTTACCTTTTGGAAAAACAACGGGGTGGTCCGAGCAAAATGCCAATTTCAGTACCGGAAAAGAAACAGAATAGGTGAGGGTTAGTAACAAATTATAACTGTCTTTACGTATGTTTTAGTGCTAATGACTAACAACAGAGATGCAGTCTGTACAGTTAATCAGCAGCCTAGCGGGTGTGCTAAACAAGTAGTGAGTCTTCAACGGGAATTTAAAGGCTAAGCCCGAAGGGCATCTCTTATAGTAGCAGGCAGACCACTCCACAGTTTAGGGGGTCCTGTAACTAAAACGTCGACCTCCCACCGTTGTTTTATTAATCCTAAGCAGACCGGCATCTTGAGATCTTAATGTGCTCAGGTTTGTAAGTCATGATAAGTTCAGATAAGTAAGCCAGACCCTCAGCCATTTAATGCTTAATATGTTAAAAGGAGGATTTTGTAATCTCCCCAAAAAACTTAACTGGGAGTCAGTGTAAGGATTTAAGAACTGGACTGATGTTTGATTTTCTTTTTTTGTAATAATTCTTGCAGCATTTTGGGAGTAACTGGCTGAATAAGAACGTTTGAACAGCCAGTGAACACCGCATTGCAGTAGTCAATCCTACTAGAAAAAAAAATAAAGGGAATTAATTTCTAGAATCCTGTTTATTTAGAATCCCTTTAATTTCAACATTTTAAGATTGAAGAAACATATTTGAACTTTATAATATCCTTAAAGGGCTGCTAGAGTCAAAATAACTCAGAATTACGGACTGAATCAGTTCCAATAATGTTGATTCAACCTGAGATAAATGAAAAAAAATTGCTTTTGATCATCATTCCCCCCAACAATTTACATTTTGTTTTATCTGAATTTAAAGACAAGTAGTTTTCATTCATCCACCCTTCAATTCACTAACACGAATTAAAGACAACATTGGGGAAACTTCGTTGATTTAAAGAAAGGTATAACTGGGTGTCATCTGCATACGAGTGAAAATTAACATATGTTTCCTAATGAGAGATACCAGTGGAAGCATGTAAGTGAAAACAGTAAAGGTCCCAGTACAAGCCCGCGGACACCATATTGAACTTCTGTGTACAATGATGGAGTCCTGTCAGCCCTTTCTGTACATACTGGAATCGATTTGATAAATAAGAACTGAACTAAGCGAGCAGGGCCTGTAAGCCCAACATCTTTTCTAGCCTGTGCAGTAAATCGAATGGTCAATGGTGTCAACGCTGCACTAAGTCTAACATCATAATTACAGTGGAGTTTCCTTCATCAGAGGATATCAGAATGTCATTTACAACCCGTGTTAGTGCGTTTCTGTACTATGACCGTTGAAACCAGATTGGAATTTCTCAAATAATTGTAATGCCTAAGGTATGATTGAAGCTGACTGGGGACTACTTTTCTAGTATTTTAGAGAGAAATGGTAAATTTGAAATAGGCCTATAATTATTTAGTAGTGGGTCTAGGTCTGATTTTTTGAAAGGTTTAATATGACATTTTAGTATCAGGACGGTGCCATGCAGTAATGAACTTTTAAATGTTTAGAATTCATGAAAGAACACCCATGGCATTTTTTACTATTTTTGTTGGAACTGAATTGGGGGAACAAGTAGGGGGTTTCTTTTGGAAAAAAGTCAAGTCTTCCAGCCGACAGGTTAAAATGTCTAAAGTGCTGAATGCAATGTGAGGCGGGTTTTGCAAAACTGGTTGGATTGATGTGATGCTGAGATCTGGGGGTCTTATTTTTTTAATTTTCTCATTGGAAGTTCATAATGTCTATTCTGCTAATATCCGTTTGGTATTTTCCCTGTGATCTGAATTCATTTTTTAAATTTTACAATTTCTAAAAGTCCCCGGGTTTTTTTATTTTTATTTTTTATTGTAGAGTTGTATTCTGAGTAGTTTTTAACCTCCTGGGACAGGGGTGGCGAACCATGGCCGGCCGGGCCCTTAGAGCCCTTTTTTGGGAGCGGCGCCCCCACACAGGTTCACAAAGCCAGGGGGAGGGAAAGGGGGCTGCTCCCCCCAGCTCCCCGAGGACTTTTCTCACATCCCCCGCGCCTCTGCCCAGCAGCCCAATGGGGCCCCTCCCCTCCGTCGGGGGAAGGCGGGCCCTGACAGCGGGGGAGGGGCGGGGCCGGACGCAGCCTGGGTTTTGGGTTTTCCCGGGGGGGGGGTTTTTGGGGGGGATGGTAAAAAGGGTCCACAGCTAAAAAATTGAAAAGGACCGTTTTAATGATAATCACCACACTTGGCTTAGAGGGTGTTATGGTAATGTCGGGCGGTTCCCCGGGGGTTTTGATGCGGGGGGATCCTGTATGCAAGGTGAGGGGTTTTCCATCTGTAATTGTTTCCCCGGGGCGCTAATCGACATCTGATCCCAAACCCCCTAATATAGAAGAAAGCAAGGGGGTGGAAAGGGGAAAAAAGAGAGAGTTGGGGGCAGAAAAGGCGGGGGTTAATGGGAAAACCGGGGAAAAACTTGAAGATGAAGGGATGACAAAAAGGGCAACAGTTAGTTCTAAAAATGAAACCTTAAAATGTGGAATTCTCTGAAATAATTTTGTCAATGAAGGGATTTTTAAGGGGTTGCTTTCCACTTTTTTTGGAACATCTTATGCGGAGAGCTGTTTCAGCTTTGAATTAAATCAAATCTGACACCCGAAACAAACAAAGACCTGAGGTGATGGGTTTCTCTAAACAAAGTTTAGCCAAGGTTAGGCAAATTATCAGCATGCATACAAAACAAAAAACAATTCATTTTTTAAACCCCAAATCAAACTTTTACCTTTTAACAAAAAAATTTTCGACATTGAAACTCTTATGTTTTATTTTAAGACAAAAAATGAAGGAGTTGTTTTCCAGAAGAAGGGGACAGATAGATAGATAGATACTTTATTTAAAAAGGGGGAAAATTATATACTCCAACACGCATACTGATAAATAACAAATTAAATTAGGTATAAAAAATGTAGGTTAAAAATGCAAGGGGGAGAGGTGAGGGGGTATAACAAAAACTTTGTATAATGTTAAGCTTCCCCACCAGGGGGAATTGAAGAGTCGCATAGTGTGGGTCTCCCCTGTCTTTAGTGGAGCAGGAGGGGAAAGTCTGTGTAACTTCCCTTTTGTCTGGGGATGATCCCGTTCAGTGGATTCTCCGATTTACAGGAGCCTGCTTAGCCCCCGGGGTCGCCACGGATGTCAAACTGTCCAGCTTTGGCCTCAAAAAACCCCCTTCCCACCAGTTTGCCCAAGCGGAGGTGTTCCTCTTCTTATGCTGCCCCCACCCCACCATGTAGAAGGGGGCGCCCCCCAAAACGCCCTGATGAACACCCCGCATTTTATTGCAGATGTGAAGACCCACCTTCTAATGGTATATTTTTTTCTGACCTTTTTTACACAGCCATCAGTATTGGCAGCCCATCCAATTTATCACCCAGCTGCACCCCAGTATTTATAGGTCTGCACCCCCCTGCACAGTCACCTCTGATGATCACGGGGTCCATGGGGGGTCTTCCCAAACCACCACCAGCTCTTTGGTTTTTCTGGTGTTCAGTTTTATTTTTCAGGTTAAATTTTTGGACCAAAAAAAAATGGATTTTTGGGGTTCAGTTTGGCCCCGGTTTCTAAAAGGGTTTATACTGTCCTAGACCTGGGCCCCAAGGGGCATCCCTTTGATTTCTAACCAAAACTAAATTTTGCCTCAAGGGCCTGATATCCCTTTCAGGGCGACGCCATTGGGGGTGGCAGAAAATATTTCATTACATTTGATCAAGATGGCGAAAACACACTCAAAATTCAGATGGCAACCCCGGGGCCCAAAACCACCAAGTAAAAATTCAATCACATTTCATTTGATTCGATCAGATATGTATAAAAGTGTTCAATGTTTGTTATGGAAGTCAAATTTTTACAAAGTTAGTAACTGTAACGATTTACCATCCCGCTAAACATGGTACAGTTTGGACAGAGGGACTTAGTTTTGTAGCTTATTGACAATGTCCACAAATGTGGACAGAGATTAATTTTTATAATCTAGCCACATGCTGGAAAAATGTGATAATGAAATTGTTTTTTGGGATGATTTAGGTAGAAAACAATGTTTACTAAGTACAAGAGATATAGATTTTTTATAAATAAATCTCCAGTTTTTTATTTGATTTTTCGTGATATTTTTTCTCAGAGCGTTATTCTCTCACAAGAGCAATTGGAGTTACTGGGGAATTGGTGGAACAACTCAGAGGTGGAAGATTTGTCAGACTTTGGGCACCCCATGGGATGCTGAATATCAACCCCCGACAGGAGCTAAGCAGCAGGAGGGAGGACAGTAGTGAGTGTGAGGACCCCATTCCCAGCCCTCTCAGCCATCAGGGGACGAAATGCCCCCACGAGATATGAAGGATTTTCGACAGATCTGACTTGCCAGATCACGACTCCGACATACTCCAGACACAGAAAGCTGAGGCTGATGTTCTCAAACAATGTCCCTGAAGAAACACAGGACCAAGCCATCAAGAACAGCCCAAAGAAGGGGGGATCGTGGGCTCCTTAAACCAAATCAAGCCCAGTTTGAGCAGGAAAACGGCAGGACAGAGGGGCCCAGGACTCATAGAGCAGTATATTGATAAAGATGGAAAAAATGATTGCAGATTGCTCTATGTCGTCACTGGCTAAGTGGAACCCCCAACAATCAACTGATGAAATTTATTATTTTTTGGTGCCTGTATTTTGATGTTTTATGCATCGACCTGCAATCGGATGTACGGGTCCAAAACCTTGAGATTCCATGCCATCATGAAAAGTTCCCGTGACAGATTCTTCGACAAGGAATCACCAAAGTGCTCATTGATGATTTGTTCCGAGGATCTGAGGGAGTGTTTTAAATTCTGGAAGGTGAGCTTTTCGAACCCGCTTTCTGAAAGGATGCAAATTCAGGCTCCCAGTGCGTTTCCATTGATGAGGATGATTCCATTCCAGGAGCTTGTCCGGTCGAATATCTGCCAATGAACCCAAACCCAGTTGGATAAAAAACTTTGTTTGCAACAGCAGATGGTATTGTGCTGGACTTTGACATTTATCAAAGCACGGCACTTTGAGCAGGTTGAAGAACCGAGGATCTGTTTGGGAGGCTTTCATAGATCGCCTGTCCAAACACTGCATCCTAATACAAAGGTTTACTGTGATCGGTTCTTCATGTCCACAAGGTGGGGAATGCATGATGAAGAACAGATGTATGAAACGGACAGTTATGAAGAACGTCGCTGCAGCAGTACAGAAGCTACCAACTGACAAACAATGAAAAGAGAAGAAGGACCTCAGCCAAGTTCCCACTGAGGATGGAGATTTGCGGGTGAAGTGGATGACAACAAACCGTATTGATGATGTCTGCTGTTCAAGCTAGAGAACCAGAAGACACCTGCCAGAGATGGGACAAAAACTAAACGATATGTGACCATCTGCACCAAGTATTATCCGTAATAAACTCCAAGATGGGTGGAGTGAGCTTTCGATAGAATGATGAGTTACATCGCATGGGTTTACAAAGAATGGACACTCCGGATGCAATGCACTTTTCGGATTCTTTTGCCAAAGTTGGGTACTGTACCACAAGACCTTACTGTAGTGGACACCAAAGAAGAACATCATGCAGTTTCTAATTTCGCATGGAAATGGCCTGACCTTCTTGGCTCACATGCCCAAAGACAGCTCTGGACTTTTCAGCGCAGGAAGATGACCCAGACGTGTTAACCAAAGGAAAAACATCCAGTGGGAAAGGGAGTGCCCCATGTCTCATTCCGCAGGGAATTCAATGCACATCTGCCAGAGGTAGGGAAAAAGAAGAATGCCGGGTGCTGCAGAGCAAAAAAAGGGTGCTCAGGAAAACTCGAAAATAAGTGTACATGCAAAAGGGGTTCCTCTGCTTACAGGCAGATCCAACTGTTACACAGCCTTTCCACATAAGGTAAACATGTTGCCACGGGAAAAAGTTTGATGCAGTTTTGGAGTGAAATGTTTCGTGTTTCATGTGATGTTCAGAAATCTTTTTTTACTTTGTTAAGACATATGTCTTCCGCAACTGTTGCAGCACTTCAAATGAGCCATATTGCTCAAAGGGCACAATTGTTGCTTCTCATTTTGTTTTTGTACTCAGGAAAATGCTGTGTTCTGACACCAAAAAAGAGTTTTGCCCATCATTACTCAATTGCGGCTTTATAGTGTTCTTTGAAATTAAACGAATGTTCCTATATCCGGACATCATTTTCTCAGAAACTTACATCAGGTAAAAGATAATTTTTGTTTTATATTTATCAGGTCCCAATCATCCCAAATAGCAAAAAGAAATTAAAATGCATGCCATGAAAGAGTTTGGGTCTTAAAGAGAGCTTTTTATATTTTTTAAAACTCTCTGTCCATGCAATTTGAAAGAATGTACTTTGTTATTCTCTATCTGCACCCCCGTTTTCAACACTGTAATTTAAGAGCTTGAGTGTTTTCATTAAACCAGGGAGAGTTTCATGTGCTTTATCACTTTGTTTTTAAAACTAAATTACCAGAGCCTAAGAACAAACTTTAGGAGATCCAGCCCCCTTAAATTGTTCGCACCCTCCTAGCTCCTTTTGTCTTGTAAATGTGCCGATAAAGACAAGCAGCAAGCAGCCTGGTATCCCATCACCACATTGCTCAGAACATGCACAATGCTCCCAGCTCATGCTTTGTTTGATTATGTGGGAGTGAAGTGCTGGGTTTTAGGTGGAAATAATAGATGTTATTTGGAACACATGCATTTCATTTGTGTTCAAAATCTGTGTAAACACATTTGTAATAGATTAGGGTTTTTTCGACCCCTTGTACCCTCAGACTATGTCAGACAAGGTAAGTCCAATAAAGATATTTATTATAATAATAATTGCACAAAGCACCACCACTCCACTATCCCTTCAATAAACAATACAATTTAATCACAATCCTCCACTCCCGACGCAACCACCCTGCCTCCCAACTCAGCTCGCCCGTCTGGATTCCATGTCCTTTATACTCCTTGACCCGGAAGTGTTGTCCCTCAGTCCATGTGACTTTCTATCACTTCCGGGTCGGGTTTCTTTTTTTCTTCATCCCGAAGACGCATTTCTTCTGTCCATGGAGTGGGCGATTCCCGGAGTGTAGGAAAAATAGTCCCTGGGCCTCCCTGCAGCGACTCCGGCGGCCCCCATGTATCCATAGGGCACCTCACGCTGCAAGGAGGGCCCATCTGGCGGCCTGGGGTTTTGGGCCCGGGATCATCGCCATATCTACAATTGTTAAAATAGAAACGTTTTCATATTTTGTAGTAAATGACAACATGTTGGCATAAACTATAAAAAAGTATGAAGCCTGAAGTCCAAAGTTCAAATGAACATTTTACAAAAAGGGTTTAAGGATAAGACAACAACTTCTGTGGTGTAGTGGTAAGATTTGGTGACTTGTGTCAAAGTCCTGGTTTGATCCCACTGCCTCCTATATTTTGCCATTTTTAGTAGTGAGCTGCTCTTATTGTTAATATTATACAGTAAACACATACATTTGGTTTGCTCTTGTAACAGCGGTGTAAATTTATGGACTGTTTTAAAAAGTACAGCGAGGAGAGAGGAGAGGAAAGTGAGAGGGTCACTCGAGGGAGCATCATAAATGCACAATAAGAAGAAGGAGACTAGCTAACACTCTAGAAAGCAGAAAATGGCATTGTTTGTTTGTTTGGACTTTCTAAGTAAAAAGTAAGCTTTTGAATCCCAAGCTGGCTATGTCCATACACCGTACATCAAAGCAAAGCATGATTTCAACCTTAGTCTGTTTTTAAACGTTCAGCAGTAGCAACATCTTATTGTGTAGCCACCTCCTGTGAGTTGTGGGTTCAGCTGTCAGATCCCCTGACAGGGCAAGGCCTGATTTGAGTCTCCTCGTCTGCAGTAAGTGCTGTATCTCCTTGCAGCTAGATTTAAAAAATACAGGGAATGGTTATTGCGATATAATGTGACTTTCACTTGTTCAAATGAACAAAAAAAAGAAAACAAGCTAGCATCAAGGCTTTTGAATAAATGCCCACAAACGTTTGAGTATTGGCACAGACTAGTTGTATGGGGCTCCTTAGTCCAGGTCTGCACCATCTTCAGTTACCAGAGTTCCCAGGACTCAGTCCAACAAGACAAGCCCATCCTGCAAGAATGAGAGCCCCAATATTCTTCCAGCTGCTCTAAACGAGACACTCTGAAGTGCTTGGGATCTCAACAATGTCCATGCTACGTTTCCTGATAAAGAAAAGCACAGCAGTTTAAATCATCCACATTTGATGAAACAACAAACCAGTTAATAGAGAAAAAAAGTGTCACACTCACTAAAATTCAAATTAAAACCAAAGTTGCTAAAAAAGTGTCGGACCCAAGCTCTCAAAGCCTACATTAATTACATCAATGATATCATTCACAAAAATAGGATGGAAAAAACAAGATGTTCTCTAAAAATGTGTTCGCCGAACAGTGTAGTGATTACCTTCCAGGGTACAGGGAACTGGGAGACCCAATTCTGCTTTTATTTTATAATCTTTTCACTACTAGTCATGTCCATGCTTGCCATGGATCACTAAGGGTTTTTCCCAAAGTGTGGAAAAAAAAACTGCATATGTCGTTTTTCGCAATCTTTATATCATGCATCTAAAGAAAAACTTTTCAAAACCCCAATAAGAACATCTGCAGTCTTAGTTCCAGTATCTATAAAGCCAACCCATTTTTTCCTTGAAATCGTCTCCGTGAATGTTAATGTAGGGTTCAGGTTGTAGGTCACAGTTGGGAATGGTTGCGCATACCACTGGCTCATCCCCGGCCGGATTGCCTGATCAGAACTCCTCAACAGCCAGTTTTACATCATGAACATTACTTCATCAGGTCAAACAACCGTCTACCCTCATTTTGGTTTACTACATGGCAGCATTGAGCACGGCTGACACCCTTTTACAGTTAGGCCTGTGCTCTTTTGAAGGTGAAGGGGGTGCAGGTGCATTTTGAGGATTAACATCCTGATTAATAAAAAAAAATCTGTTGGATACACAATCAAGGGCCCAGTGTCCAAAAAGAAAGGGTTCAAAATAATCAAGTATTTATTTATTTAACGTTACTGATTTTATTGAAATCCCCAACATTCCATGCAAATAAAACAATTTTTAAAAATAGGATCAAAAAAATCAACCGCCACCCATTTAGAAAGAGCTAGCCACCAGACTAAAACTTAGAGCTAGTAAAAATAAATAAATTA
>NW_024380289.1:0-3671 GCF_016835505.1 Polypterus senegalus
TTTTTGGTAGCTTTCTCTAGATTCTAGGATTGAAACCAATGCTCCATTTAAAAAGTTTTGCAGTGACCCAAAGGGCAGAGGAATCCCAGTAAAGTGCACCATTAAGCTCATTTTCCAGACAATGCAAATGCCCACACCTTTCCCAGACTCACCCCCTTCTTAACATAGCAGCCTTTGTATGAAACAAGTAAGAAAACCCTTTCCCAAAAGCATCTTCAAAATACATATTTGCATCTCCCTAGCAAGTGGGCGTGCATGGACCCAATGGAGGTGATCTGTTGGAAAGGTGGTACAGTTAAGATCCATTTTAAACAAATTCTTGAATGGTGTTCATTGAAAGTCAGTTTCAGACACTGAACTGTAGATTTAATAAGAGATGGGAAATTACTTCTGCAACTGTATGTAGAGAATGGTAAATTTGGTATGGAGGAAGCAACAAAACTCTTGACTGGCTACCAGGGCTACACTTTCCTTTGCACGTCTTGTTTAAACTAAATTCTTGAAGCCTTGGTTGTAAGACGTTTAGTAGATGGAGACCTCTACTTCCAGTTACTGCAGTGGTTTTGGCATTAGCCTCCCTACTTCATATTTGAAGCAAAAATGCCCTGCTTGCTTATGGAACCTTCAAGTTTTCATACTCTTTCAAATTTTTAAGAAGACATCCAGTCCTATGTAGGCCATAGCAGCTATTGCCCAATGTCAAGCAACAGGTGAATGACTAAGCATACTCTTAGCTTAATTACAATATACTTGGTAAGATCCTACTATAAATTGGACCCAAAAAAAAAACTCCACCACACTGCACTTAAGGGATAATCCAGCTCCTTGCCGCTTTGGAAGGACATTTCTAACCACAAGGTAATTAATATTACAATAACCTGGACTTCCGTTCAACATTAAAATACTATAAAAGCTAGCAGAAAGAACGAAGAAAAAAAAAAAAAAACCAGCAGAGTCCTTTTTGGAGATGGAGTTTATGTGGTAGCTCGGACAGGTTCTACACAAATAGAGAGTTTTTCAGTCAACAAGATAGCTCTTGAAGATCTGCGTCCGGCGTAATACCACCTTTTCAATTACCAATGGAGGGGCCACCCACGACTACACCCAACTCCAGTAGATGGGTCACAATCTCATGCAGGCAACTGGAAGCAAGCAGTTGCTCAGAGACTCACCTTTCACTTTTAGATCATCAGGAGACCCTGAAGGGAGCCCAACAGTCATGCTGGTGTCATTTGCAGAGCACAGCTGGTGGAAGGCCAACAGAAACATCTCCTGCTGGACAGGCAAGGGACACCTTCTCATTTTGCCAAAAAGAGTCAGGACATAGCAGCCTCTCTACAACACACACAAAAAAGTTACAGTACAACTTCTGTAGGGGGCAGTAAGTTACAGATGAACTAAACATTCTTACTATTTTCTACACATTACAGCCATCATTGTATGATGTAAAAATAGAAGGATCCAGGTCTCTTCTCCATTTTGTACTTGCATTGGTGAGCAATTCTGGTTACTTGCACAGGAAGAATTCACTAGAAGGAGCAAATAAAATTAATTTAATCAACATTACTGTATCATAGACTTGCAGTTTACACCATACTTACACCTCACTTTCAGATCTTCAGGAGCCAAAAACTGGGCTGACATGGACATTTGACCACAACTGGTTTCATACGGCAACACAGCCACTTCATGACAAACCTGCTTAGGAGGAGCAATAAGCTTCTTTCGGTAAGACCCCAGCTCAGGACTCCAAGCACCACTATGCTCACTGTCATGGGCTTCTCTATCCCCTGAGTAGTTCAAACTCCTCTAAATCAGCTCCATGGAGCATCAGGGATACACAACAGGATCACTCAATTCACCTCCAGCTATAGCTTTTTGATTATAATAAATGGCTTTCACAGCTTTAGCTACCTTCTTATCATGACTTACCACACCAATAGTCAATTCTTTCTGTTTCATTGAAACATTTACCTCCTTCACTCAGTACTTCAAAACCCTGATATAATGGATCTCCTGAACCATCTTTAGCACCATCTTCAAACCCATAACTATACCTTCATCGAAGAGCAACACAGGAGAAATTAATGAATCTTTATTCACTAAAGCCAATACCTTTTCAGAGCTTATGTTTTGTATTGTTGGATTAGAATCCTCCTTCCAGACCCCTGTAAACCCTTCTACTCTAATCATACAATTCATTCCAGAGAGCCATACTAATAGAAACAAAGGCAGCACTGCCTGCCCTTGTAACCACATCATCATGAACTCAAATCCCAAAGACAAACCCAAAAGCAAACCCTTTCAAGCACAAGCACTCATAAATGAGGCACACACAAAAAAAAAAATGTTATGTAAAAGTTTCAAACCCAAACTCAGCAGCCTTTCTATTTATAATGAGACGCTAAGTAACACCTGACATGCGATTGTCCTTAATGATACTCAATTAGGATTTTTTTGATGGTGCCTTGTTAGAAAACTCCATGCAGATTATTTCCTTGTCCAATCACCGGTACAATTATGCTTTTTCATCTAATATGGTGCTCAAAATTACACACCATATTTAAGATCCAGTTTAACGCAGCAGTTATGATTCAGTTAACGAGGGTGGAGCTTTCAATTACATTCGTCCAGTGTTTCTAATATTAAAAGTGGAGTTCAGTACTTTATGCTTCATGAGTATCCAACTTAAAGAAAGATGGATAATTCAAACATCTATTTCATTCATTTAGTGGATCTGGTATTTTCATGTGAGGGTTGTGTTGTATTTTTCTGTCCTTCCTCAGACACATCACTTGTGATCCTCCAACAGTGCACTTTATGATGTTTTTTCCATGAAGTTGAAGTTCATTTTTTGAAAATGAATTCAAAAGTCATGTTCATACAACATTAGCTTGTAACAAGAAATTTTGACTAAGGCAGTATGGTGACACGGTGACTAGCACTGCTGCCTGAAGGATCCAGCATGCCGGGTCCAAATCCTGTGTCTGTGTGGAGTTTGCGTTTCTTCCACAGGTATGCAGGAGGTTCTTCTCCTGTTCCTTCATTTTTTTTCTCACAGGAGTGGGTATCTCTTTGGTTGATTGGCTGACATATCTCTGTCTGTGTGAGAGTGGACCTTGTGAACATTTACGTTTGGTGACTTCATTGTACCTGACAATGCTGGCGATGACTTTGGAAACTCATGAATCCAATTTTTCAATAGGTTTGAGAAAGTAATTTTGGGTTTATTGTTGCAAACCTCAGAACCGATATACTATTTAGAAACAGTGGTCACCAACTCCGGTCCTAGTGGACCACCATGGCTGCCGCTTTTTCATTTTAATCCTTTTCTTAATGAGTGAGCAGTTTTTTTTGCTGCAGAATTAACTTCTTTTAGAACTAATTTTTAATTGACTTACTCTGGAAGACTCAGACCTTTTAATTGTTTCTTTTTCATTTAATTAGCAGCCAAACAATAATGAGATACAAAACGAAGCTAAAACAACTGGTTGTCCATCATACAACATCTGAAAATAAAAAGAAAAGATGAAGGTCTCTGGAATGTCGATCTGCTTAGGGTCCCCAAAACATTTGACCAGTGCTCTTAAAAAAGAGAAAATCAACAAGTTTGTAAATGTTTGCTAATACACACTACAAGGGCACCAACTAGCTGCAAAAATAAAGAATGA
>NW_024380290.1:0-25000 GCF_016835505.1 Polypterus senegalus
CCAGCAGACCCCCCGTGACCCTGTAGTTAGGATATAGTGGGTTGGATAATGGATGGATGGATAGATGAAACAAAAGCAAGCTCTGCAGGGCACAAAGGGAGTTGACTAACACAAAAACCCCAGAAAAACACCTGGAATGAGGTAAAAGGTAAAAAAAAAATTGGGAAAACAGGTCAAAAATCCAGGAAATGGCACACGTGAACTCACCACATTAAAAATGAACCGCCAGGAGCCGTGGCAGACCCTCCAGATTTGTAGGGCAGTGATTGGCAGGTGGCTCCAGCTGCTGGGGGGGACCACCCACAAAGTGCATGGGAAGTCAGACAGGCAGGTTTGGTTTGACCTTATATTCGCCCGTTTGGTTTTGACTTTGATTTTTGTCTCTCTTATTTAGGATTTGGGAGCGAGGGTGTAATGTGATTTAATTTTTTACACACCAGATTCCCCCGAGGCTGATCCAGCTCATTATCGAGGACCCGGCCAAAGGGACGCCCACGTAACACCTGACTGCGGCAAATAGATGGTCATTTCTGGAAGGAGGGGGTGGGGTTGCCAACCAGGACCCTGAGCTCTTTCGTTGTATGGCACTGTACCAGTGTGTGCCCCCCACCCCCCAACCTGACCGGACCTCTCCTGGTTTAGCTTAGAAAATAAATTACCCGTTTGTTTCTCAGCAGGACACCGAGGGGTCTATGAGGAATGGGGCATCATGAAAAAAACAGCTCTGCACTGATTTGTCAGTCAAAAAGTTTTTGAACCAAAACAATGTCATTGTTGCTTCAAGGCCCATATATTCGCCAAATTCCACTCCCCGTGACTTCATTTTGTACCAGAAATTAAGAGTGCGCCTGAAGTGAAAGTCATGGAATTGCTGTAAGTTTTATAATAATGGGAATTTGTAAAAATAGGACTCTCCCAAACATGGCGTACCCAAATTGTTGTCGGTCAGCACCTCCTTCACTCTTTTGGTGATCGAGTAAGTGTCAAGCTCGGGCGACATGGCCACCAGCTCCTGGATGCCCAGCGGCGTGTGCTGATGATGGTTGTGGTGGTGGTGATGATGATGGAGCTGCCCAGGTGCCGTCTTTCCCCCATGTAAGGATGGCGACACGGACTGGACCTCGGGATGCTGGTTCTCCTTACTGCTCTCCAAGGCCAGACTCACGGACTCTCCCTGAGGGCTCGGCTGATCCTCCAGAGGGCTTGGTGGCGGAGATGGGGAGGAGCGGGCTTGCATCGGACTCTTATCTGCAGTGGAGAGAAAGGAGAGAAGGAGTGGTGGGTCAAGCAGCAGAAATCCTACCTCTGCAAGTGAACCGAATTTACTCGCGACAGCAAGAGGGTCTTTCACCCCACCCCAAACTTCACAGCATCACTCACACAGTGGTCTTCTCTTATCCCGTGTCACACACGTGCGCATGGATGGGGCAGCTAAAGGGCTTGAAAGAATGTAATTCCACACCAAGCCAGGGGGTGGCAGAATACATCAGTCCTCTCTGTATTATCTCTGAAGACCCAACATGAGAAATCCTGCCTGGGTCTGATGACATCACTCCCTGTTTCTGTCTCAATGACATAACTTCCGTTTCCTGCCTCAGTGACATCACATCCCATTCCTGTCTCGATGACATCACTTCTGGTGTCTGTCTCAGTGACATCACATCCTGTTCCTGTCTCGATGACGTCAGCTTTGTTTCCTGCCTCAGTGATATCACATCCTGTTCCTGTCTCGATGACATCACTTCTGGTTACTGCCTCAGTGACATCACATCCTGTTCCTATCTCGATGACGTCACTTTCCGGTTCCTGCCTCAGTGACATCACTTCCTCTGACCTTCCTTAAAACCCCCCCCAACTACTTTCAATTAATCAGTTCTTATTTTGCTCTTTTATACGGGGGGCTTCCCCAAACCTTTTTTTTGTGTGTCAGGGCTGATTATTTCACACCCAATACTCTGATTAGGATTTCACAAATTGAGGAAATGGTGGTCTCCAAAGAGACCGCTGAACCCATTGTCAATGCACTGTCACACACGTGCACATGGAGGCAGTCGATAGGCCTAAATAAATGTACTTCTATGGAGGACCGGGGAGTGGTGATGTGCACTAACACCCTCTCCTCTTTCCATTGCAGACCCTCAGAAGGAAACCCTGCCTGACCTCACTTGCAGCTCCAGCCCACGAAACACACCCCTTCCTTTGAAACCCACCATAGATCCGCCATATTGTCTCATGGATTTCAGGACTCGGTCTGTTACGATTACTCCAATTTCTAAATTTTTGCCTTACTTTCAGGTATATGGAGTGGACACCCCAAACCTTCATCTTGGTTTTTGTTGTTTCATCTTAAAGCACATTTACAAATACCACCCGTGGGTGGCACAGACCATTTCCCCACCTAAACTTATTCTCTGAAGGCTACCAGACAGTTCCATCACCGTGGTGCCACCTCAAAGGTATGGCAAGCACTTTAGCACCACCTTGGCCCCTTAAGGCGTGGACAACTAAGTTATTGGATCGCTGAAGGTGAGCACACCATGTAATCCACGTCCTTACCCAGCATGCCGCTGTTACTGGCTGTCTGGCTGATGCCTTGGCCTAACTGATCCAAAAGCCAAAGCTGCATGCGGATGAATGGCTCTCGTCCTTTCTGAGTCAGCTTACTCCATGGCTTGGGTCGGGACAGCATGTCACTGACACTCCCCTGTGACAGGCCGAGCACCTGGAATGCAAGACGGAGACATCTTTAAAGATTAAAGCCGGTATAGTGGATTCAGGACGTCTGCGGACCCCTTCACGTTGTGCACACTTCATTTGAAATGGAGAAATTTGACAGAGACCAGAAAGTCTCACCATCTGATTCCCACCAGTATTCGGACCCTTTGGTGTGGCACTCCAAATTAGACCTGTGTCTGCTCTAATTCTCCTCGAGATGTTTCTAGAACTTGACTTGGAGTCCACCTGTCCAGTCAGTTGTCCTAGAAAGACACACGTGGACCTGTGAGTCACATGGCATGTCAGGATGAAAACCAAGCCATGAGGTCCAAGGAACTCTCTGTAGACCTCCATGATGGCACACTTCAGGGCAAAGAGATCAAACCATTTTGGAAAGCTTTCAGTGTTCCCATGAGCACAGCGGCCTGAGGAATTGTGACAAGGGAGATGTTTGGAACCACCAGGACTCGTCCTAGAGTTGGCCATCCAGTCAACTTGAGTAGCAGGGGCAAGGTAGGGTCTTGGTCAGGGAGGTCCCTCTAACAGAGCTTCAGAAGTTCTTTGTGGAAATGGAAGAACCTGTCAGAAGGATAACCGTCTCAGCTGGACTCCATACGACAGCCCACTTGGAGTCTGCCAATGGACTTGGAGAGCGTGAAGGAAAAGGTCGTCTGGGCTGATGAGACAAAAACTGGAGTCTTTGGGCAGAACTCCAAGCACCATGTCGGGTGGTGTCACACACGTGCGCATGGGAGGCAACTAAAGGGCTCGAAGAAAAGTAATTCCATGCCTGACCAGGGGGTGGCAACTACACTCATCCTTTCTCTTTTTCCGCTGCAGACCCATTACAGGAAATTCCACCTGGCCTCCATGACGTCACTTCTGGCCCAGAAGACATGAGGTCTGCGGTAGGAGTGACAGAGGTGGGATTACATCAGGGATCAGCTCTGAGCCCTTTCTTATTTGCAATGGTGATGGACAGGTTGACAGACGAGATTAGACAGGAGTCCCCGTGGACTATGAAGTTTGCTGATGATATTGTGATCTGTAGCGATAGTAGGGAGCAGGTTGAGGAGACCCTGGAGAGGTGGAGATATGAGAGGAGAGGAATGAAGGTCAGTAGGACCACCAGGACAGAATACATGTGTGTAAATGAGAAGGAGGTCAGTGGAATGGTGAGTGCAGGCAGGATGGAGTGGGTGGAGAAGAGTGGTCAGGAGTGATTTGTGACACACGGGTATCAGCAAGAGTGAAAGGGAAGGTCTACCGGACGGTAGTGAGACCAGCTATGTTATATGGGCTGGAGACGGTGGCACAGGAGACAGAGCTGGAAGGGGCAGAGTTAAAGATGCTAAGATTTGCATTGAGTGTGACGAGGATGGACAGGATTACAAATGAGGACATTAGAGGGTCAGCTGAGGTTGGACAGTTGGGGGACAAAGTCAAAGAGGCGAGATGTCATTGGTTTGGACATGTGCAGAGAAGAGATGCTGGGTATATTGGAAGAAGGGCACTAAGGATAGAGCTGCCAAGTAAGAAGCAAAGAGGAAGGCCTAAGAGAAGGTTTATGGATGTAGTGAGAGAGGACATGCAGGTGATGGGGGTGAGAGAGCAAGATGCAGAAGACAGAAAGATATGGAAGAAGATGACCTGCTGTGGCGACCTCTAACGGGAGCAGCCGAAAGAAGAAGAAGAGGTGAGGCATGGTGGTGGCAGCATCATGATATACGGGTGCAGGTACAGGAAGATTGGTTAGAACTGAAGGAAGGATGAATCAAGATGGAGATTCACTGATCTGATGAGACAAAGCTTGAACTTCTGGGGCAGAGTGCCAAGCACCACATTTGGTGAAGACCAGGCACTGCCTAATGCCATCATTATGGTGAAGCATGGTGGCAGCAACATCAGAGCTATGGAGGTGCAGGGACAGAATCAAAGGGAAGGAGGAATGAAGCCAAAAACAGAGAGAGACCCCTGAAGAAAACCTGTGACCTCAGACTCAAGTGATGGCTCAAAGCCCCAAAGCAAACTGCCAAGACAACACTGGAGGGGCTCGAGGACGAGTCCTTGAGTGGCATAGACCTGAAGCCCATAGAGGATGGGTGGAGAAACCTGAAGATGGCCGTTCACAGACCCTTCCCATCAAACCTGATGGAGCTTGAGAGGATCTGGCAGGAAAAAATGGGATCAACTGGCCAAATCCAGATGTGCAAAGCTGGTAGAGACTTGGTCAAAAAGACTCAAAGGTGGAATTGCTGCCAAAGGAACTGAATGAAGGGTCTGAGTACGTCTAATGAAGGTGAGATTTCAGTTTGTCACATTTCCAAACCTTTCTCATTATGGGTTATCGAGTAAAGCTCGAAGGCCAGATGATCCATTTCAAATGAAATGTGCAGAGCGTGAAGGGGTCTGAAGACCATCTCAACCCACTGCATGCATCACACAATTCAGTCACCAGACGGCACTTCACTTTGCACTCCCGGTGCACAGAGACAGGAAATATGTCACTCATTTCACTACTGTCATTTGATTAGGGGGTCCAGGGACAGCCCACCTATGTCAGCACTTGTGCGTAAAGAGAAGGAGGAAGCCTCTCTGGCTCTTTTGACTTTCTAATTCCCTAAGTAACGTGATAACAATAGCGCTGTTTTCATTGATCAGGAGCTCAAAGATAATGTAAACGTGCCCATTATTTAAGTAATAAGGAGACTGGAATTTGTACGTGAACATCAGGTGACACCCAGAAGACATTAGAAAACCCCTGTAAAGCATTTTTGAGGATCTTGAAGCAGTCGACAGTGACAACTTCCCACCCCACCTCAGGTACCATAAAATGAACTCACCTTTTCTCCAAAAATTCTCTGGCAGATGCCATTCTTCGCCAGCTTCTCCTTGACCTGGCGGGTCAGCTCGATGGTGTCCACCTCTCTGTACATATACATCTCATACTGCTCAGGTGTGAGCGGGGGGACGGTTGGCTTTAGAGTGCGAGGCACGTAGGCTGGGTAGTAGGACAGGCGGCCCAGTCCCTGAGACTCGCAGCCACTCGACACATCCGTCTCACATTTCACGTCCACCAGCTTGGCCATCTCCTCCTCTGCTGCCGAGGCCTCCTCGCTATTCGGTATACTTTCCCCGTTCTCTGTGTGAAGTGGCCAAGGACGTGGCATGGCGGGTACCCCGCCGAGGAAGACGATGACAAGGACGGGGAGACCGACGTCAGAGGCCGGGAAGTGATTCCCACGGTGCTGCTGCCGATGACGCTTCTCTCGGCTGCCCAGTGCTGATCAAAGTAAGTGCCGGCATCCCCAATCTCCGACTTCACCTTTCGAATGATGTTCTGGACAAAGGCCGCTGGTGAGAGCACGCTGAGGGGGGTCTGACCACAAGCGGTGACCGCAATGCCACAGGCGGACACCACCCCACTGCTCCCCTCTTCCTGCTTAATGTAAGCAGCCGGCTGCAAGGCCTTGCTCAGCTCTGACGGTGCAGTCCTGTCCGCCTGGGTGGCTGCAGCCCCTCGGTTGCAGGACTCGATCTCTAGGAGAGCCTGCTGTTGGGCCTGCATCTCCCGCCGGGCCTGCTCCAGGATGCTCTTGATGGTGTCGTCGGAGCTGTTGCTGCTACTGCCATTACTGCTGCAGGCTGAGGTGGCGGTGGATTGGGACTTGCCGTCACCTGAAAGGAAAGCAAAACTTAACAAATCGAAGTCTCATCTCGCAGAAACCAATCCAGAGTAGAGTTGGATTGGTCCTGAGATTTTGACTTTAGTACCAGAACCAAAACGGTAATGTAACAAGTCACGAATAATTTCTAAACTTCCAACTCCGTCTCACTTCAGCCTCCCTGATCACACACCTCCCTACCGTGCTGCACTCCACGTCAGTACAAGCAGCGCTTCCCCATTGGTTGTGTGTGTTGGGGGGTTTCGCCCCCTGTGAAGTCATTAGAGTGTCACGTACAAGAATGGGTTGTGGAGAATCAGGGGATTTTGTACTCCATGGAAGAATAAAGTGCTGAGCAGAGGATCTTTGAAAACTAACGGTGGTACCGTACCATTTTAACGTTTTTGGTACTTTTTCAGTACTGGTACACCATGAACCTAAACCTGAGTAACCTCTTGCGAAACACGTGCCAGCCTGGATATGCCCAAAGGTTGTTTAATCTGTCATTTCATTCAAAAGCCACAGTTTAAGACTTTGAGGGATGGAGAAGACGGGACATCGGTGAGAAAGCACACCTCCACCTAACCCTGACTCACCCAGGGGGTCCCCCGCCAGGTTTTGTTCCATTGACGTAAATTGTGTGTGAGAGCAAAGCACACATCACCCAATTCAAGCATCACCATCATCTTCTTCACCTTCTGTTCCATTCTGCTCTTCCTGGTGAGGATCACAGTAGCAACACATCAAGCTGGGCTGACCTGATCCTTCTCTCCCCAGCTACGTCTTTCAGCTCATCTTGAGGAACTTCAAGAAGCTTCCAGGTGAGCTGAGAGATATCATCCCTCATCATCTGCCTTGCTCCTCTCCCATTGGGTCACGCCTGGTGAGTGGTCCATGAGAGGCGCCCTGGGGGCATGAGTCCCACAGAATATGGCCAGACGTCTGGGGACACCTGACTAGCTCACCTACTCTATATGTGCAGTCATCGTGCCGCACTATAACACCATTTCCTTCTTATTACGTGGGAAGCCCAGATTACATTAAAGCAATACAGGTTGGGTGGTTGGGTCCCCTGTAAAGTGCCATTTGTAATGAAACAATAAGGGTGGAGAGTCCCCCATGAATTCACGATCACGTCAAAACAATACGGGTTTGGGGGTCCCTGTAGAGTCTTGGACGCAACAAAGCAATATGAGTGAAGAGGTCCTCACGAAGTCATGATCATGTCGGATCAGTAATCATGGGTGGTGGTCCCTCATGAAACAAGGGGGGTGGGTGGTCCCTCATGAACACTCAATTGTTTCAAGGTAATAAGGGTAGGGGGGTCCCTTATGAAGTCCCAATTATGTCAGTTATATGAGTGGGGGGGGGCTCCTCTGTGAAGTGCCAATTACAACAAAACAATAAAGGTAGAGGGTCCCCCATGAAGTCCTGATCATGTCAAATCAATACGGAGTGTGGGGTGGGGGGGGTCCCTGTGAAGTCCTGATCGCATTGAAGCAATATGAGTGAAGTCCCGATTGTGTCGAAACAATAATCGTGAGGGGTCCCTTATGAAGTTCCGATTGTGTCAGGGCAATATGGGAAGGGGGTCTCTGTGAAGGCCCATCCACATCAAAGGAATAAGGGTCTCTAATGAAGTCTACGAAACGGCAACAGCGACTGTTGAGGAAGCTGATGTTTACCTCCGATCCTGAAATGTTCTTTCCTGTAACTTTATACCGCACAACCCCACTTCTCACACCATTCACCCACCTTGGATATAAACCTCCATTTCTATTAAACTTGTTTTGACACCTGCTACACACACATAGACGTTTAATTTAGCCTCGGAACATACGACAAGAGACTACGTTCCACAAGGCCCAAGGGGGTGCGGGTACGCTGGCTGGATGATTAGGGGGGGCCCGGCACATTTCTTATTTTAATTTTACGAACAGGAGATGAACTCACTTCCTCTTTGTGACTGAATTTCCTTCTTCGCCTGCTCCAGGATGTTTTTGATGGCATCATCGGATCCTGTTTCTGGAGTTCTGATCCTTGGAGTTATGCTCCCTGTTCAAAAATAAACAGCATTAGTGGCATTCATGGTCTTGTGACAAGCCTCCTCTGTCCCCTGTGGTGTCACCATGCACACTAACAAGCGCCGTGAAGGAATGAGCCCCTCATCACTTTTTGAGCCACATTAAGACCTTTGATGCCTTTGTGAAACGTAAAGGAAGCAGAGCACTTCTGGATCTCTGTGGCATCCACAGCAATGGGACGGTGCCCACTGGCATCAGATATCAGGGCCTCAGTAAAATGTCCCTGCGTCTGCTTAAAGTCGATGTCACGCTACACGACTTCTAGTCACTGGGGATGTCAGGGAATGCTGATCCCGCTGCTGGGCCACGTCAATGTACAATCCCGACGATCAAGGGTATCACACACCAGTCACCTTCCAGGCTCAGACAATGTATGCAATACCCTGACAGAGCAAGAGGGGGCGCCAACCCTAACAATGCCATCTCTTTTCTCCTCCGTAGCTGCTCTCCTGTCTGGGATGTCGAAAACCCTCCATGTGCGTCTGGATGTCAGCACTCATGAAAAGAGCCCACCCTACAACTAAAGATGAAATCCAGCCTATTAGAGGGTCAGGACAATCTGGAGTGAGCGGCTGGGTATGTCAGACTAGGCGAATGAACTTCAGATAAAGCAGATGAAGGAGTGGTCTCATGTGACATGGCCTCAAGCAAGGGAGGAGCAGAACTGCGATGTCAGCCAGCAAACTAAACGAGTCTGTGACCGAGGAGCTCTAATCATCCCTCCTGTATTTAAACACAGATCAAGATGTGCTGGCCACGCTGACGACCTCACCCTCTGGTGGAGCCCACAGAAGTTGTCCGTCGACTTATTTTGTGCTGTGTACAGCCACAGTGTAGAAAAAGTAGATGGGACGAGGGTCCTCTGCAGGGCCACGTCCATTCGCACGCCCGTTCTCACACACAGTGACCAGCCAACCTAACACCCACATTCATCTCTGGGGTGAAGGAGAAGGAAAAACAAAACACCACTGAGAGAGGACACAGTCACGCAGACACAGGGAGGACACGCAGACTTCACAGGCGGCACCTGACACCCCAACAAAACGTTTCATCCAAGCGTAGGGTGCCACTCACCTCTCTGCCGGACCTGGATGGTCCTGAGGGCCAAGATGTTCTGCTCGTCCGACAGGAACTGCTTCATCTTGATAAACGGCTCCTTGCCCTTCACGGTGAGCTTCCTCCAGGGCTTTGGCCGGGCGAGGATCTCGCTGACAGAGCCCTGTGACAGCCCCAGCACATAATGTCCAAAGACGCGCTGGCCGATGTTGTGTTTCAAAAGCTGCTCCTTCACTTGGTATGCGATCTCGGCCGTGTCCAGCTGCTCATCCTCACCGGTGCTGGAGCTGCCGCTTTCAGACTGGTCACTCGGGTGGCCACCTTCATTGCTGCAGGCTGTGGCTTGGCTCTTACTGGCCGATATGAGGGCAGCCTTGGCGGCGTAGAGGGCGGTGGGGAAAGGCATTAGGTTGCCATTATCTTTTTTGTAGAGCGGGGAGAGCATCTGCTTCTGTAGCAGAGGATCCACCGAGAGCTTATCGGGAGGGTATGGAGAGCAAGAGAAGGGTCGCGGGAGTTCGTGCACCGACATGGCACCCAGGAGGGGCTGAGTGGCATCAGGGGAAGAGGGTCCTTCCAGGAGAGGCTGCGAGTGACTCTGGGGGGATGCGTAGGACAGGGAGCTCCTCAGCGGCTCCTCTTCTGACTGGTCCTCTTCTGTCAAAACACAAAACACAATGGTGACAATGTGCTGGGTTCCATGCTAAAACTGGGGTTTATAATGTGGTGATTTATTTTATTTCTTTTTCTTGTGAATTTTTGAAATAAGTTTTGCAAGGGGCATTCATATTCCCTAGAGTCTGAATTTAAGGCCAGTTACAATATATTTCAGCCTTAGCTATGCTAATGTTCCTTCTGCTTTGTTTTTCTATGCATGTGCCTTGTGTCTTATGGGTGGGTCCCCAGGAGGCGGGGTCACCTGCCCATCAACACCAGGGACCGCCCTCACAAAGGTGTGGCTGCTGTTCACAGTTGCATGTGTGTGTATTGGGAAAAGGGGCGTGGCCTTGTGCTTTGTGGGTGGCCCCCCCAAGGGGCGGGGTCACCTGCCAATCACTGCCAGGATTGGCATATTTAACGGGGTCCTCCCATAGTTCCTGAACGTGCTTGGTAGTGGGGAGTTTTGGTGACTTTCTGCGCTATTGTATGTGTTTAATGGATTTTTTGCCCCCGTGCTTTGTTTTTCAATATAATCATGTCTTTGGATTTCATTTTGGGACTGTGATTATTGATTTTTTTGGATTTTGTACTGGGACAGGCATCCCCTTTGTGCTCTTTGGAGCTTTGGGACTTGCACAGCCATCTTATGTTAAAATGAACCTTTTATTTTATCATCATTCATCTTGGCCCTTTTTGTTCGTAGTGGGGGTATTTTGATGGTGTGTCCCCCCCATCCCCTCTAGTGGCAAACCTTGGAGTGCTTTCTAAACTCCACCAGGATCACGACAGTGAAGAAGCTGGTGGTTCATCTGAAGGCACTTGGGAGTTGGTGAGCTTACCTCTTCTTTGGTGATTTACTGAAATTTCATTGGACCTTCGGCTTTGTTTTTCGACCATCCTCTGGTTTCTTGTATCTGGACTTCATGTTTCCATTTGGATTGTCTAATTGTTTTGGGCAACTCCTATTGCCTGTTGTGCTCTGCGGAGCTTCACTGTTGTTTGAAAAACTAAACCTTTTTTGCTTAATAAAGATGCTGTGTTTGCCTGGGTTTAAGAGGATTTCCCCCTCTACAGGACATCTGGGACTCCAACTCACAACACAATGGTGGACAACTTGTTTGTATGCTGCACTCTGGTTGGCTGTTATGTTAATGGCACAATACACTAAATATGGATTGACAGAATAAACGGCAAGAAAAGGATTGACGGCCATCGGAGCGCAGGAATTAGAAAAGCCCAACAAATTACGTGACGACTGAGCCGCCGAGTGGGCGAGCAGCCATCTCACTTTTGCCTCGGGTCAACAACTAAATGGATAATAATATTATTTTCATTTAGCGCAATGTCTCCTCATGCCAAAATGTAAATGAGACATAAATTATCATTATCAAGTTTTCCATACGTTAATAAGTACTTCATTTAGTCCGACTATGACAGCCTTAAATAATGAAGTCAAATTGAATTATCTTACAGCGGCTAATACCAACTATTCATTTATTATTATTAGAATCGGAAGGTATTATTATTATTAGATCATTTATTACAATTTGAAAAAAAATTATTATTAATTAGTTAATATAAACATTTTCGGAAAAATTTAAAGACATCTAAATGGCATAATAATGCAGGAAGCGTTGTAATCATTAAGCTGCTATAAATTATATTTTACTTATCATTTGCATTGTTGGAGCCACGAGGAAGTCAAATGGATGCACATTTTATTTCAAAGAAAAGCCCCCCTTCTAAGGACTTTAAAAAAAAAAACTTCAAAAGACCCTGCGGTTTGTTCCAAGCCCCTCCAGTGCCAGTCCTATGATTGGCACTCCATTTCTGGAAAAGGCGCGCGCTCCAAACTTGTGACGAGCCCCCACTCCTAATTAGGAGAGATGTGAGTGGCAGCCGAGTTCCCGTTTGATCCCAAAAAACTCCTCCACCTGGGGGGATTCAAGTAAATAAATAAGACCGCATTCTGCTCGCCACGCGTTTTTCTTTTTGTTTTTGTCTTTAGTGTGAAGATCAAAAACAGGAGTGCAGTCTGATAGAATGCGTCAGACACTCTGGGCGCGCGAGATGTTTCGCAACCCGCCACAACATTCCTTTCATGTGTTAACAAGGAAAGCGGAATAAAAAAAAAAACACACCAGTGGGGCACGAATGACCTGTGGTGTCCCCAGGGCAACAAAATGGTGAAAGGTCTATCAGGCCGCCAACGTCCTGCGTTATGGCCGCTCAGCGCGGAGGAGAGCAAGGTGGCTACTTACCGCTGTTTGTAAGGAGATGGGGTTTCTCGAGCAGGAACTTCTGGGATGGAAGGAAGTCTTCTTTATCCAGGAGAAGAGCTTCAGCGGCCTTTGATGGGTCCTGAATCAGAGAGAGGACATATGAATTAGAAAGAGAAGAAGACAGAGAGGCACAAAAGAAGTTAAAAAAAAAAAAAGGAAAAGATCTATCACAATTTTATTTATTTATACAGTAAATGCCAGGCAGGATTATCCAACATCCTGCCTGGGTGAAAATGGCAACCTCTTAGCGAGAAGGGAAGCCAGGATGGCAGAATGGACTGGACTGGCATTCCAGCCCCGTATGAGTATGGGACCCTTAACTGAGATGGGAAGACTCGGCAGTAAGGGGAAGACTCTTCTTTCACCCCCTTGGCAGTATCCCTGGTCCTCAGTAATTATACAGGGTACCTGCAGGGCATGATGGGAGTTGTAGTGCCGCACAGTGCTGTAGTTATTCATGATCCCTGTTTCTTGGGGGCTTCTATTTGATCTGGAAAGTGCTTCCATTGCGAGTCAAAGACAATCGAAGTCCCTCAACCTCACTCTCAGTGAGGAAGGAAAGAAGGCAACAGTCACTAGAGGGAGGTGGACGGAAAGAAGAAGGGAAGGAAAAAGAAGACCCTCTGTGTTACTGTTGGTTGTGTCCAGGGTTTGGGGCTCATCTGTCACAGTACATAAACGGCAATAAAGGGCTTTTTCAGTATATGTCTGTTTCAGAACATGTTTTGTATAAATGTATTACTTCATATAATCTGCGTCAAAATAAAACATGACACCAATGTGCTGTACGGAGCGGCTGGAATTACATCATTTTTGTTTGAGCGCATTCATCGTCCTCTGTCATGGTGCTCAACATCTCATCTGCATCTACAAACGGAAGGTTGAAAACGTGTAGTCTGCATTCCCATAAAGCCCTGCTGTTCAGGCATTGTTATTTTCGGGGGAGCCTTTCTCACCTCCTGTCCGTTTTTTTACTTTCCATCTCTGAAGTTGAGTCTCTCAGCGTCAGTGTCTTACATTTTCACTAACGTCCCTTCACCGGCGCTAATCTCGCGTCCCACCTGTGTTTTCAGACGACTTTCCTCGGTATTCGCGTGTGTCTGAATTTCTCTTTGCCGTCTCTCGAACATGTTCCCGTATGGCCTGCTGTTCAGAGTTCGTTATTATTTTCGAGACTCCTCTCCTTTATACGTTCCATACTTTATCCTTTACATCTTACGGCTTTACTAAGGTTGCTTGACCAGTGATCCCTTTCTGAAACGTGCTCCGGTAAAGCCCTGCTGCTCAGACTCTGTCGTTATTTTTGAAGCGTCTTTCTCATCTTCTGTCCAGTTTTCCACTTTCTGTCTTTCTTGGCGAGCACGTTACACCCTTTTTAACGTCTATTTACTGCCGATAATTTTCTGAAATGCATTCCCATAATGCCATGCTGCTCAGACGCTCTCGTTATTTTCATGGCACCTTTCTTTCCTACCCCCTTTGAAGGCGATTCTCTTGGCGTGCATCACAGAACTTCACTAACACGTCCTAACGGCCACTACTTTTCCCATAAAGCCCTGCTGCTCAGACGCTATCGTTATTTTTGTGGCAAATTTCTACCCACCTGTCCGGTTTTAATACTTTCCGTCTTTCAAGACGACTCTCTCTGCGTGTGTCTTACGACCTCACTAATGCCTCTTCACCCACGCTGCTTTTCTCGAATGTGTTTTCACATAAAGCCCTACTGCTCAGATGTTGTTGTTACTTTCGAAGCGTCTTTCTCATCTCCTGTCCAGTATTCTACTTTCTGTCTTTCTTGGCGAGCACGTTACACCCTTTTTAATATCTATTTACTGGCAATCATTTTCTAAAATGCATTCCTATAAAGCCCTGCTGCTCAGATGCTCTCGTTATTTTTGTGGCCCATTTCTCCCCTTATCTCCAGTTTTAATACTTTCCATCTTTCAAGGCGACTGTTTCCGCGTGTATCTTACAACCTCACTGACACCTCTTTACCCACGCTGCTTTTCTCGAACGCGTTTTCCCATAAAGCCCTGCTGCTCAGACGCTCTCATTATTTTTGTGGCCCATTTCTCCCCTCATCTCCGGTTTAAATACTTTCCTTCTTTCAAGGTGACTCTCTCTGCGTGTGTCTTACGACTTCACTAATGCCTCTTCACCCACACTGCTTTTCTTGAATGAGTTTTCCCACAAAGCCCTGCTGTTCAGACGCTGTTGTTATTTTCGTGGCGCCTTTCTCCCCTCCTGTCTGGTGTGATACTTTCCGTCTTTGAAAAGTGTCGGTCGCTTCTCCTCCTGGTGCGTCTCACACACTCGCACTTCCTCTTTCGTTGCATCAGACTCAGGCCAAAGTGACCAATCACACCAAAGCCACTTTGACCAATCAGATTGCTCTGAGGGACTGGACACACCCACCTTAGTATTTTATGAAATTGTAGATAATATTTTCTTCTATTCGGTATTGGAAGTGAATACATGCCATGCTGCCTTTACATTTCCTGTACTCGGTCTTTGATCTCGAGCTTGGTGACTACAGGTGGGCTGCAGCCATTTGAGCTGTGACTCTTCATTGTATTCAACTGGAGAGGGTCGTGTGCGGTTTTTGAAGGGAGTCATAATCGGTCGCCATAG
Organism: Polypterus senegalus; assembly: GCF_016835505.1. NCBI lineage: Eukaryota > Metazoa > Chordata > Cladistia > Polypteriformes > Polypteridae > Polypterus > Polypterus senegalus. The sequence goes on from NW_024380290.1 coordinate 15,094, forward strand.
GCAGTTTTATGCAATCCACTATGACTATTGTGGTGGCTATTCTCTAAAGGGGAAACACAGCCCCCCCACTACAAAGGAGGGGTGGCACAGTGATCAGCACTTCTGCCCGACGGCTTGCGTCGTTTATTGTTTTTTTGGCTGCACTAATCAGTGGCAGACGCTTCCCTAGTCCTCAAGGACACCCCACACCAGTCCAGTGTCTCCTTCCCCGTTGACGTCAATCCAACGCATTTCCGCGTTTCCACCGAGAAGACTCGAATTTGGCAGGGTTCGCTTATCCCTAACGTCTTCACGTCTCGTTTTTTGGGTCTACAAATGACTTCTTTTGGTACCGAAATCCCCTTTCTTGTGTGTGTGTGTGTGTGTGTCTGACCAGGTGCTGAAAGATCTAAGTGGCTTACCTGGGAAGAGCAGGTGTTTGCGGACGCCTGTTTCATTGCTTTGAGGATGCTAAAAAAAAAATAACAGAAAAAAGATAAGAACGAGTAAGGCGTTAGGATGCGACTCCACTTTCTCATGACTTCCTCGTATTGTCTTACCTGAGCTCAGTTTTAATTTCTTCGTAGTCTGTTTGCATTCGTAACTTGGCTTCGAGACGCTGCGGGAAGAGTTAAGTGCGCAACAACATCTGAATATTAATCATCTCATTGAAGTTAGAAATCAAAACTTATTATTGCATGAATGAGCACTAAAAGAAAAAATCTAATATGAGCCCATCTGACCCACCAACACAGAAGGATCCACAAACCTCCCCAAAAGACCAGTTAGTAATCGGAATCTACGTGTTTATTTTAAAACCTGGGACCACCGGGGACACCAGACCACCCTTTAACTGCTGTCTACTCCGGGATGAACCTCACAATGTCCTCAACTTTAATCCTGAGCGTGCTGGAGCCCACCTGGTGAACAAAGCCCAGGACACTCGAACTGTGACAGGCAGAAATGGGGGCGGACACACACTCGTTCACCCACTGTTTGGCCTCTTGTAAGATGGTCGGGTGAAACCCATCATCACGTTACGCTACTGAGATTCTCAGTCATAATCTGCCGACACTTTAGAATTAAACATTCATCCGCTTATAAATTGGTGCTGATTTGGGCTCAGGAGCAGCTCAACCAACAGAAACGAGTCCTAGTTTTCATAACCTTGTGTGAATTTATTTCATACTGATATATTGATTGTCGTCATCATCATCATCATCGGCTGGCTTCTTGTTGCTGCTGTCAGATTGGACTCACTAAGGAGACTCTGGTCTACTGATGTGTGAACCAAGCTAATGGAGACGATCTACCAGCTCAATGCCTCCAAGCCTGGGGGGGCAAACACCTTGGATATGCTGGAAGTTGATGGTAGAAAAGAGGAGGGTGGCAAAATTGGATGCCATCATGAAAAAAAAAAATCCCCTCCAGGTGGTGCTCACTCTGAGCACTTTTAGCCACAGGCTCTTTCCACCAAGCGCCTTTGGGGGTCTTTTCTGCCCACTGCTATCAGGCCATTCAATTCACTCGTTAATTTATTTTGAAATATCTGAACAATATAAAGTGCTCAAAAAAATGAAAGTGTGAATGTCTTTGAGCAAACAATCAGAAACAGACTTCATGAGGGTGGCCTGACTATGTCCTCTAGTGCGCACTGTGGAGCTCAATTGGCATTTTCCATAAAATACTAGAATTGGCAGGTCCACCACTGGCGAGCGCCCTGTGCTTTTCACAGATGAGAGCACATGTGACAGACGTGAAAGGCTCTGGAGAAGCCGTGAAGAACATTGTGCTGCCTGTCACATCGGTTAGCATGACCAGTTTGGTGGTGGGTCAGTGATGGTATGTCTGTGGAGGAGGCATATCCATGGAGGGACACACAGACCTCTTCTGCCACACCTGAGTATGATTTGGATGGACTCGCCTGCCTGCCTGACGCTGTATTATCATTTCCCTTTGATTTTCGGGGTGTCCCTCTGTCGGTTAGAACATTTAATTTCCATCCTTTCATTCCTCACACATCACCATATCAGTCCACAGCAGCAGAGACAGCCAGCAGGATTTTCTTTTCCCATTGAGATCTGATGGGTTTTCAAAGTTTTTGAGCAGTTTACTTTTATTTTGATTTACCTAGTGATCGATTGGCCGCGTTTTCTGTCCTGCGAGTCTTTATTCTTTTTTTTTTACGTGTCTGCTGCAGTATGCATCTTAAACCCGGGATTATAAAATTTATCAAACCGAATCTAATCAAAGACAAGAAGCAGAGTGCCGGCCTTACCTCGATGGCTTCCGTCTTGAAGGTGAGCTGCTGCTCGATCTCAGCAATGCGATGCGTCGAACTTTCCTGGAGTTCTTGCAGAGTGATCTGCAGTCGCTGGACATCCTTCAGTAACTGAATGATCTCCCGGTCCTTAGCTGCGAGAGCCGACTCAATCTTCGACTCTGAGCTCAAAGACTCGTCCTTCTCCTTTTGATCGAAAAAAAAAAAAAGACCACCACGTATGTTATAATAATAAGCTCTACACACGTGAAGAGAAGGGGCACACGGATCACGTTTATCACAAGTCCTACTCACTCATTCACACTTCAGTTTTGGGTTTTTTGTGTTTTGTTTGGCATTTTTCAAACATTTTCCAGGCATTTCTTGGGAGATTTTCCAGCATTTTCAGAGAAGCATGTTGCCAGGAACGTGTGACTGCCATTATTTCCAGTCATCGTTTTGTGGGTTGTGTGACGTCGTGTCTGTTGAATGTCTGGCGATCACAGTGCTGAAGAGAAGGTGTCGTCAGTATAGTGAGAAGCAGACACCGGGTCCACCCGATTCTGCAGCAATGAGAGTCTACAGGACAATTACGGACCCCCTATGAAGCACTCAAGCAGCTTCCCAAAAAAAATTCCTGGATTACTGCTATTGCAGATTAAAACCCTGTAGTTTTACAGCAGACGGTGGCAGGGTAGGGTAACTTTTATTGAAGGACCTCTTGTAATGGACGACTTGGATGAACTTCTATTCCAACAGGGATGGACCCCTGTTGTTTACCCTAAATAAGAGGGTGGCATTACATGAGTGGGCGGGCATTCCTGGAAAGGTGGATTGAAGAAATGTACCTAGCCAGGAGACCATGATAATGGAAGATCTGGGAGAGATAACCTTTTTGGAGTATATACTCTCCTGAGGTGCTAGAGGGCAGCACTCCTGTATCTCTGCTCCCATATATCAGGGAATGCTGGGAATGAGAGTCTGGTGAGAGACATCTGCTGGGTTCTATGGGTGCCACCAGGGATTAGACTGTCCCGATTTCAGGAAGCTTCCTTCTGATTTGGAAATGCTTCCCTCAGGCTACCTGAAACCCGGGAGAGTTGAGAGAGGACCTGGACAACACTCACCTAGAGGTGAAGGAGAAAAAAGAGAAAGAACTCTATTGTTGTGCTGCACTGAAACAAATGAAAAGAAGCCTGATAAAGGGACTTTGTTGGAATGATAAATGCAGTGCATATGTCACTGTTACAGTATGTGCCAATTGGTATGGGATTCGTAAAAGCAGTGTTAATGTTTGTGATGTGCCACCTGCTAGAATGATAAATGCAATGCTTACATATGTACTGTTTTGTATGGGACTTGTAAAAGCAGAGTGAAGGTTTGTGATGTGCCATCTGTTGGAATTAAAAATGCTATGCATATTTATTTGTATTATGCCATTGGGTAAGGGATTCATAAAAGCAGTGTTAAAGTTTGTGATGCTCCATTTGTTGGAATGATACATGCATTTCACGTCTCTGTTATGTGCCATTTGGAATGGGATTAGTAAAAGCAGCTTTAATGTTTGTGATGCACCTTCCATTTGAAATGTACAGGATTTGTAAAAGCAACGTTAATGTTTTTGCTGTGTCATCTGTTGTTTTCTGTTATATCCAAGTAATCAATATCTACTTCAGTGTTAACATTTGTACTGCACAATGCAATGTATATGTCTCTGTCATATGCTATTTTGTATGGGATTCATAAAAGCAGAATGAATATTTCTGATGCGTCATCTGATGGAATAACAAACGCACTGCATATGTATGTAATATGTGGTATGAGACTTGTAAAAGCAGACAGAATGTTTGTGGTGTGCCATCTGTTGGAATGACAGAGCCACAGCAACTGGCCAGACACACAGACATTCATCCTTTTCTCCAGGAGGACAGCGTGGCTGCTTACCCCACTTGGACTTTTAATGGCGTGACATCCAAGGTGCACAGTGCTGTTGACCGTTGCCAGCTGCTCTCTCAGGCTGTCGACTTCTCTCTGGGCAGCTTCAGCTCTCTGCAAACAGCAAGATGGCGCATTATCCTTCTAGAAGCAGCCAGAATTCAGGAAGGTTTCTCAACCGGTGGGCTGAGGCCGACCCCAAATTTGAAAAGCCAATCACATTTGAAAGACAGGATCTATGCTTTATCGGGATGCTTTCCTGGCACACAGCACAGTTTTGGTAAACAAAAAACCCAAAGAACTTGCTGCTGAAGTGTCACTTGCAGAAATCGCAGACATGAAGCAATCAGTGGCACTTGTGGAAAGCCATCTGGCTGATGCCCTTGTCTCAGACGTGATCAGTTTTGGTCTTGGAGTCGGCGTAATTAAAAAAAAACCCATGATTGGGTGGGGGAGGTGGGATCATTATGTAAATTACACGCAATCAGCACCGTTTTCTCACCTGATTTGCTTTCTCCAGATTTGTCATGATCAGCCCGACTTCCTCTGCCCTGCAAAATCAAAAAACGAGAAAACGCTCAGCTCTACTTTGGTGGGTCCTTCATCTGTTGCTCCATTCCCAGCCGTGAATCCTAACTACGTGTGTCTGCGATTCTCGCCTCCAGCACTCTCTCAAACACTTTCTTTTTTTTTTCTTGGCAGTCTGATCGTCCGATTTGCTCCAGTGGACCACCACTACTTTTCCAAAATTCCAGTAGTCCACCCTTCCTGCGGCTCAGGTGTGCCAACGTTCCGGCTGCAGGATCTTCTGCTGTCTGGCTCCATATCAAGTAGACGAAGCGCCCCAGTGGGCGGTTTAAGGGGGAGAGAGGACATTACACCGCCGCCAGAGACCACCAGGGTATCAGCCGTCACTCTTTTCTCCCTCCGGAGCTCCCAAAACAAATGACGGCCATCTCCGCCCGACTGAACCGATCAGGCAGCCCCAACAGACCCCCTCCCAACAGCGGAAGATGGAAGCCGGCAGGCACTTACTTGGAGGCTGCCTCTTCATCAGACTTGCATCTGAGATCCAGAAGCTCCCTCTGGGTGGTCACCAAAGCTGCAAAAGTTGAGAGAAGAGCACCATTTGTGACATATGCCAAATAACGTACCACCCAACCTTATCACCGTTCCACATCTATCTACAGTAAACTAAATGGGGGTGTGCTTTGCCCGTCTTAACCATCTCCAAGCTGAAGGAGGGTTTTCACTAAAAGCTTGGATCTGCTAGTCCAATCCGCGTCCTCCTGCCATTGTGGACCTCCTTGTTGGGAACCCTCAAACCCTGACCATGAAGGTGATTCCTGTCCATTTTCTTCCAAACATTCTGTTGCTCTCAGGGTTTTTTTGCCACTTCGTTGCCACACATGTAGCGCCCAACAGTGTAGGATGCCACGTTGGGACTCTTGCACTTTAACTGGTGGCAACTCATCTGAAGGTTAAGACTACGTCCACGCTACTAAACAAGCGATATAACAATTTCCATCCGCACATGGTGTACGAAAATGATCTCCGCCCACATCAGAACGCCTGAAAACGCCAATGACGAGCGCTGGTCAGGTGTCTCATTGGCAGCTTGCGCATCCACAATGGAGAATACAGAAAACTGAAAACCAATGGGGTGGAAATCGTTATGGGGGGGCGTCACATGAGTGTAGCGGCTGAGGACGCAGATTGAGGGAGTCACGTCTGTGACAGTATGAACCAATCAGAGTGCGATTAAGAGTCTGCGTTTCCAAAACTGTTTTAGAAACGTAGACGGCTTGGGAGAGCATTTTACAAAAGTCTCCACGTTTTGGTGGGGTTAAAAACTAAGAAACCACTCTCTGATTGGTTCAGGCTGATTATGTTGCCCAGACTCTAATCGCACTCTGATTGGTTCATGCTGATTATGTTGCCCAGACTCTAATTGTGCTCTGATTGGCTCATGCTAACTACGTTGCCCTTCCCTGATTGGTTCCTGCTCGTTACGACGTCTCATTCTGTGATTCGTCCCCCTTCACAGAAGGGTTGATGTCCAGGCTGCTCACCTGTGTCCCTCTAAAATGCACAAAAGGCGAATCATCGACCGGTCACTTCGGTTTTGTAGCCAGCCGCATTACCATCCCTGCAAGGATTTTTCCACTGTAGGTGGATGGCTACAACATGCTGTCACACATGAGTGCATGGGGGGCAGAAGGTGGGCTTGGTGGGGCATGATCTGCCGAAACAAGGGTTAGTGGGGTGTGCTCCCTTCCAGATCCTCCGAACCAAAGTTTGCCTAAATCCACCTTCCAGAACCTTCCCTATCAGTGACCTCACTTTCTGTCCCGCCCCCGGACACACCTCCTTCCTCCTCAGCAGCTATAAAAACAGCTGCTTTGTACCCTCACTTCTTCATCCTAAGTGACTACTCAGCCCCCCACTGAGAACTGGAATTCGAACATTTGGGGCGGAACCCCCAAAACCTTCGTCTTTCTTACCATGCAGGTTTTTTTTAATTTTTTTTATAGTGTGGATGGAAATTGTTTCTCGGTGAAAATGCAAGTACCATCTGCCTGCCGCACCCTCCTCATGTGCCCGCCATCACTACCACAAGAGGGGCTCCGCAGGACACCCACCTGTGTGAAGGACTTTGATTTTCTCTTCAGATTCTCCCAGCCTGGAGGCCAACGTTTTCTGTGCTTCCTCAGTCCCTCGGTCCAACGCGCTTGATGAAGAGTAGAGAAATGTTGCAAATGAATGAACACTTCACACAGTTGGTTTTCAGACCCCCCGCCCCCCATTTATACTTGATGTTTGGTTAAGGGGATCACACTGGCCAGGCCGGCAGCAGAGACCTCTGGGGAGGTAAAGTGAATGGTGGATTCAAGAAGTGGATTCACTTTCTGCTCACGTCCAACGTTGGAATTTGGGTCCGTCAATCTACGCTCGATAAGCCGTAATGACAACATGAAGACGTTTTCTCTCTCGTTCTTTGCAAATTTATCATAACTTCAAAAATGGAAATCTCTCTTCCAAGAAAGGATTCAGACCCTTGTAATGGAACCGGGCCGTCAGCGAGCCCTGGATAAGGGAGTGCGGACCCTTTTATTGAGGACCACTTTTATTGGGAGCACTTCAGGGTCATACGGAAGCCCCATGAATTGGGGAACGCATTCATCAGCACCCATGGACCCTAGCAGGGCTGTGTATTGCCGGAATTCATCTCCCAGCATGCCCTACTGGTTCTGTCCTGGGAACCAATATCCAGGGCTGCTGCCATCTAGCATCCTGGGGAAATAAAAGGGTTTCCAGTGGCATCTTCATTCTTCAGTGAGCTGCTCGTCCATTCCCCTCTGGCCATTACTTGCGGGTGTGGAATCTCTCTGCTTCCTCCCTGGCTGGGATGCTTGTCTGCCCGCTAGTAGCCTCCCGTCCAGGTAAGGAACAATCCCCTCTTCTGGTCGGGATGCACGTCCAACCCATTTGCCATTTACAGCCTTAATTCAGTAATTTGCAGAAGCCACTCTGGCAGCAATTCCAGCTTTGAGTGGCTCCAGGTAAGACTCTACAAGCTTGGCACACCTGGATCTTCAATAATTGATCCCACTCTTCCTGGCAGAACCCTTCAAGCTCCATTAGACTAGATGGGAAGTGTCTGTGAAGTGCCATCTTCAGGTCTCACCACACACGTTCTGCGGGGGTTTAAGTCTGGGCTACTCCAGGACAACCAGAGTCACTCAAGTGTCAAAATGGTGGCTGTAGGCTTTGGGTCATTGTCACGATTAAAGATCTGAGGTGGCGTGCTCTCTGGAACAGGTTCCTCTCTGCATTTGCCTGAAGTCATGCTCCCCTCAATTCTGACCAGTCTCCTTGTTCCTGCACTTCTATAGCGTGATGCTGCCAACACCATGGCTTGTGTCCCCAAGCCACTCCAGCACTGTCTTGACTGAATGCTTTGGGTCACTGAACTGTAACACCAGTCTGAGGTCACAGATATTCTTCAAGGGCTTCCCTGCGTTTGCATGCATTCATGCTCCCCTCAATTCTGACCAATTTCCTTGTCCCTGCACCACACCATGACTTGTGCCCAAGCCACCCCAACGTTGGCTAAATGCTTGGGGACATTAAACCACTGGCCCAGTCTGAAATTTCAGGCTTTCTTCAAAGGCCTCTCTACATCTGTCTGCATTCTTGCTCCCCTCAATTCCAACCAGTTTCCATGTCCCCATAACATGATGCTGCCACCACCACGACTTGTCCCAAAGCCACTCCAGCACTGTCTTAGCTGAATGCTTTGGGTCACTGAAGTCTGAGGTCTCAGATTTCCTTCAAGGGCCACTCACTCTGTATTTGGCTGTGTTTGTCCTCCCCTCAATTCTGTCTCCTTGTCGCCTGCACCCCCATAACATGATGTTTCCACCACCATGCTTCACCATATGGATGGTATCCGGCACAGCCTGGTCTTCACCCGATATGGTGGTTTGTGTCTCATCTGACCAGAGAATCTTTGTTCTCAGGCATTCAGAGCTCTTTAAATGACGTTGCTTCCATCTGGATGCTCTACCAGAAATGCCCAATCGACGGAGTGCTGCTGGGAATGATGTTGTCCTTCTGACAGGATCTCCCATCTCAGCAGATGACCTCTGAAGCTCTGTAGGGATGGCAATTGGGTTATTGGCCATATTGTTGCCTGGTAACCCCGTACCATGATACTGCCGCTTGGGTGCTTGACTGCTGGGATGGTCTTAGGCAGGTGACATGGCACTGTCAATTTCTGCCTCATTGGACCAGAGCACCTTTCTTGTCTTCCATCTAGTTACTCTGCCATAAACGCCCGAATGGTGGAGTGCGGCTGAGATGATCGTCCTTTCCAGGCAGGTTCTCCCATCTCTGTTAGGGTGACCTCCCTTGCCAGGTTATTCAGTTTGCCAACTCTAGGAAGAGTCCAAACGTCTTCCACTTCCCCATTCATGAGCCCTCAAAGCTCTAGAAATGGTTTGATCCCCGTGCCCTGATCTGTGCTTCACCGGCGTTTGATCATGAGGGTCTACAGAGAACCTTGGTTTTTGTCCGCAGTGAGAATTGTGGGACTTTCTACTCATAGGCCCATGTGTGCCTTACTAAGCCATGTGGCCACTGACAGGACAGGTGGACTCCTATCAAGTTCTGGAAACATCTCAAGGAGAGTTAAAGGGTCTGAAGACTTACAGGAATGCAAAGCTTGTAGAGGCCTAGGAAGAAGATGCCAAGGGGAAACTGATGCCAAAGGGGTCTGAATGAAGGGTCTGAATATTTTTAATACCTGGGCAAACCTTTCTGAAAACATGCTGTCACTGTGTCATTATGGCTTATGGAGTGGAGGCTGAAGGACACAAAGTGAATTTTGAACAATTTTAACACACAGTAAACAGAGTGGAGGGGTCGGAGTGCGTCCTGAAGGCATCCTGGTATCTTCTAAAGTAAACGCCTGTAAGACATTTTAAATAATCTTTCATCTTTCAAATGCCACCAGAAAGTCCCCTTTCAAAATAAATATTGGTGGCTATGAATGTGAAGACCAACCCTTCCGTGTATTCTCATAAAGGGTCTCTCCACTGTCACACGGACAGTAGACGGTGTCACTCCACTACTCACGTACTTTTTTATTTGCCCTCGGTCCTTTGGCAAGTGGCTGTCATCAGGTTTAAGTGCCTTTCTGTTGGGGACAGTGGCCGAGAGCTCCTCTGT